>NC_081554.1:20588307-20610639 GCF_963082655.1 Stomoxys calcitrans | reverse complement strand
ATGTTGGGCACTATGTGGACGGGCCGTAGGCTCGAAATGGGGCCTGAATCCGAAGATAGTCCACTGGCTCTACAGGAGCGTGATTAGACCAATACTTACTTATGCCTCAGTAGTTTGGTGGACTGCTATGGAGAAAAAGTGCAACATAAGGACTATACTACAGGTTCAGAGAACATGTTTTCTTGGCATAGGCGGAGCGATTAGGACCACGCCCACTAGGGCACAGGAGATTATTCTAGATATCCGACACATTAACGGCTATGAGACTTAAGGCGATGGGAGAATTGATTGAGAATGGGATCAGCTCATACCGTTGCGGTATAATCGAGTCGGCGATAGGAAATCTGGAAGGAAGGGAAGAGGTTTCCGATCGGATACCTGAGATTAACCTTGAAGTCAAGTGCCGCCATTGGGCACGGTCTTGGATTGACGGAACCCTAGTATTGCCATCTGGAAGATCATGATATATAGATGGATGACAGCTAGAGGACAGAGTGGCCCTGGGGGTTTACATTGAGAACCCATGGACTGAGATTTGTTTTAGACTGCCTGACCATAATACGGTACGACAGGCAGAGATTCGGGCGATCACGGAATACGTGAAGTGGTGTGGTGCTAACGCGAGGATGTCGATTGTGAAAATCTTTACCGACAGTAAAATTGCCATAAGGGCAATAACAACCAGGACGGTAAGGTCACGAACAGTCTTGCAGTGTAAGAAGGAGATTAACGCCTTCTCTGAGGATGGCAAAATCCGCATCGTTTGGGTGCCAGGCCATAACGGAGTAAGGGGAAATGAAAGCGCAGGCGATTTGGCGGTGAAGGCTAGAGGACTGCCCTCAATAAATTTGGTTAACCCAAAGCCTTTCGGGTCGACGCAGTCCGAATTAAGGGAGTGGACGTTGAATGAGCATGCAACATTGTGGAACAGCGAAACGGTCGTTAGGACGTCGAAAATCCTATGGGTGCTATCCAGATCGTGAGAAGTCGAGGCTATTACTGAAAGGAAGCAAGAAGGAGATCAGTATAGCTATTGGTATCATAACGGGACACATAGGACTACGAGCTCACTTATGTAACATCGATGCGGCAAGTGGTGGCATGTGTAGAGTATGCGGAGAAGATGATGAGACGATGGAGCATTTTCTTTGTCATTGCCCGGCTTTCGCGTCCAACAGATAATTATTATTAAATTAATAATTAAATTATTAGAGATTTTGTAAGTAGCACGGAATTCCTAACATAAAATTTTCTTTTTAGAGGTTTCTTTATAGTCTTTAGAGCGCACAACAAGCCGATTACTGGCTTAGGTTTATGTCCATAGTGGCATGCGGAGGATTAATATCTGCATCCTATTTTCAACCTAACCTAACGGTTCAAATCGATGTGTAACATGATATAGCTCCCATGAAAATCGATCTCTGGATTTGACTTCTTAAGCAACTGGAAGCCTCAATTTTTGTCCGATTTGGCGGAAATTTTGCAGATTGTGTTTATATAAGTGCGGTAAGTACGGTCTAAATCGGTCAATAACTTAATATAGCTCCCATATAAACCGATCTCCCGATTTGACTTCTTGAGTAGCAGGAACCTTGTTAATATTTTTCTTTGTATTTGAAAGTTTTTTTTTTTTTTTTACTCTACAACTTAAGGATTCACTGTCAATAAAAAAAAACTTTATACTCATACTTTATAAAGCTTCACTTGGTCTTGAGTTTTGATTGCACAAAAGTAATTAACTTCACTTTGTTGGAATGGTGATTGGAAAGAAATTTTATTGCGATTTAAAAGCTGTTTCTAAATGAAAAGTCATTGTTTTTCTGCAAAATCAAATTAATCTTTCATTTTTCCACATAGCTATTTTTTTGGCTTCACATACTCAGCCATACATTCAGACTCACATGCTCATAGCTCGCTCTCTCTCTCTTGACATATTTCAATAAAAGCTTGGCAACATCTCCCGTTGCCATTGGTTTATTAATTACTTCCTCAGTTGCTATCAGCATTCACCTACCTCCATTCAGCAAGGACTTAGTCAGTCAGTGTTACAAATGCATGTGTGTGTGTGTAACCATCAACTATAAGTGTGTGTGGTTTTCCCTTTGACTTCTTCGTTCTAACCAGAAAAACCAGAGTCCCTATTGCTCCCGACCAACAGGGAAGATGGAAAAAAGGGAAATAAAGAAAAACAAGTGAAAGAGTGCAAGGTTCGGCCGGGCCGAATCTTATCCTATCCTTCATCATGGATAGCATTTGTCAAGTTTTTTGTTTGATATCTCTCCAAAGGCAAACAAAGGATAACGGATAAAATTTGCCATGCTATTAAAGCAGTGTGGGGCACATGTGCTAGTGTGCGATATATTGTTCCGCCTTGCAAACATTTTTGATTGCCTAACAATCTTTCGCGAATTTTCTAGATGAAGGTTACGATAGCTGACGAGCTCGTCTAAGACTCCTAGACGATTCCCCAGTCGTGAGCAGTTGTGTCCTAAAGACGAATCTTCTGGCAGAGTCTTCCGCGAATCAGTCAGCCAAATCGGATAAGAATGGGGCCCGTAGGGGTTCAAGAAGTAAAATCGGGAGATAGGTTTATATGGGAGCTATTACAGGTTATAAACCGATTTAGACATAGTTGTTGATAAACAAAACAAATCACTTCATATATAATTTCAGTTAATTTGGATAGAATGTCGGATCTCAGATCAATATTTCGATGTGTTGCATACGGAATGACGAAATCAGTATACCCCCATGCCATGGTGGAGGGTATTAAAAATGATTGGGGGAAAAGTCCAAAAGTCATACACTGTGGCAGTTAGCAACGAACGACAAACAGTCATGTTGTGCCATTTTTCCATTTGAACAAAGAAGTTAACATGGGAATGGGAAGCGCATACGGACAATAAGCAATACAAATTAGACCAGAAGACATGTGGCCGGTTGACAAGAAACCAGCAACGACAAGGACACAATGAAGAACATAACGATGTTGAACTCCGTAAGGACATTCCTGTTTGCTGTAACGCAAGAAAGAGTGCCGTTCATGGTTTTGTCGTTTACGCACTTTGATAGTTTTGTGGTACATTGCAAAATGACTTAGGTTACGTTAAAAGTAGACACAACACAGTGCCAAGTGCGCCCGTGCCGAATCTTATATACGCTCCACCTTGGATCGCATTTGTCAAATTTATTGTCCGATATCTTATTTACGTAGTTTTTATTGAAATTATTTTCTAGCTATCAAATCGGGATTTGATTGAGGCTTAAATGGTCTCAAGAAGTCACATCGGGATATCGTTACTTATGGGGGACTATATCACCATACTGACCGATTCGGATAGAACTTGCAACTGATGTTGTTAGTCATCAGATAGGTTTTTGGGGTCAAATTTCAACCAAATCATGTGAAAATTTAGGCTTCTAGTGTATCAAGAAGCCAAATCCAGGGATCGGTTTATATGGGGTCCGTATCTGTTTAAAAACTGATTCGGATCATACTTAACATGGATGTTGGAAGTCATAATACAAATCTTTGTTCCAATTTTTAGCCAAATCGGATTCTGGGGGCTTAAGAATTCAATATTCGGGTATCGGTTTATATTGGGGGCTATAACAGTTTATAGACCGATTAGGGTAGTACTTGGCATGGATGTTGGATTTCAGTTAAATCTGATGAAAATTAAAGCTTCTAGGGGCTCAAGAATTTAAAACGGGTATTGATTTATATGGGGGCTATATCTGATAATGAACCAATTCAGATCATTTTTAGCATGGATTGTGGAAGTCATAATACAAGTCTTTGATCCAAATCGGATGAAAATTGAGGCTCCTAGGGGATTAAGAAATCAAATCGGGGATCAGTTTATATGGGGGCCATTTCCGAATCAAAACCGATATGACCCATTTGCTATCCCCAACGACCTACATCAATAAGGAGTATCTGTGCAAAATTTCAAGAGGCTAGTTTTACGCGTTTGACCGCTATCGCGATTTCCATAGATGGACCGACGGACCGACATGGCTAGATCGACTGAGAATGTCGAGACCATCCGGAATATATCCTGATCATTTTTTCAAGGTGTTACAAACGGAATGGTGGGTGGCGGGTATAAAAACGATAATTGCTATGCTGCTATTGGAGCTACGTCAGGATATGGGCCGTTTCGGCCCATACTTGATTTGGATGTTGAAGGCCGTAGGTGAAGTGGTTGTGCAAAATGTCCGTCAAATTAGGTAGGAAAAGCGGTCTCTAAGGAATCAAGATGTAAAATCGGGATACCGGTTTATATGAGAGCTACGAGTATATCAGGTTTTATGCTGATTCAGACCATACTTGGCATGTACGTTGAAGGTCATAACAGAAGTCGTTGGACAACATTTCAGCGAAAGCAGATAAGAGCAGCGCCCTCTTAAGATTCACGTCTAATTCTGAACCAATTTTGATGGACCTCGGCGGATGTATACAGATAGATTATTAAAATTCCTGTATCAAATTTCGAGCAAAGCAAATATGATTTTTGTTTGTTGCTCTATCGAGACGAGCTCAATGATCTGAGATGCAAAATGGAAAAGGAAAGCCAATGATAGAAACACACACCAACCACTATGGGACGCGCTTCGTCTTTGGTAAGAAGACTTTTCAACCATATTAGGTGTGATGGGGTCAGATCATTGAGCTCGTCTCGAATGAGAAACAAACAAAAATTGTAAAATTTAATGATCTCGCCTTAACAGGCAAAAAAACTTAAAAAACGACAAAGCACAACATATGAGCAAAATGTTATAACTACGGTTGACAAATGACAACAAATTATCCAATATCTGACGAACAAAAACATATCTGAACCGATTTCGACCAAACTTTATGGATATTGTGGAACGCGTCGAGGAAAGCGTTGTACAAAATTTTGCGAGATTGGTCAATAAATGCGCTTGCAGTGGGTTTGGGAGGGAAAATCAGGCGAAATATATATATGAGAGCTATATCTAAATCTGAACTAATTTCTATGAAATTCATCAGTAATATTAAAAGTCACAAGATAATCCTTCCTGCCAAATTTCGAGAGAATCGGTTAATAAATGGCCAATTTATTGCTGTATTACTGGAAATCGGACGAACATATATAGGGGAGCTATATCCAAATCTGCACCGATTTCTTTGAAATTCGCCAGTAATATTGAGAGTCATAAGAAAATATTTTCTACCAAATTTCGAGAAATTCTTTTAACAAATGACCATTTTAATGCTGTATTACTGGAAATCGGACGAACCTATATATGGGAGCTATATCCAAATCTGAACCGACTTCAATGAAAATTCACCAGTTACATCGAGAGTCATATGAAAATCCTTCCTACCAAATTTCGAGAGAATCGGATAACAA
Organism: Stomoxys calcitrans; assembly: GCF_963082655.1. Lineage (NCBI taxonomy): Eukaryota > Metazoa > Arthropoda > Insecta > Diptera > Muscidae > Stomoxys > Stomoxys calcitrans. Next base: position 20,605,255 of record NC_081554.1, on the reverse strand, counting down.
ATGACCATTTTATTGCTGTATTACTGGAAATCGGACGAACATATATGCGGGAGCTATATCCAAATATGAAAGGATTTCTATGAAATTTACCAGTAATATCGAGAGTTATAAAAAAATCCTTCCTACCAAATTTCGAGAGAATCGCTTAACAAATGACCATTTTATTGGTGTATTACAGCAAATCGGGCACACATATATATGGGAGCTATATCCAAATCTGAACCGATTTCTATGAAATTCACCAGTAATATTGAAAGTCACAAGAAAATCCTTCCAACCAAATTTTAAGAGAATCGGGTAACAAATGACAATTTTATTGCATGATTACTGCAAATCGGACGAACATATATATGTGAGCTATATCCAAATCTGAACCGATTTTTATGAAATTCACGTGTAATGTCGGGAGGCATAAGAAAATCGTTCCTGCCAAATTTCGAGAAAATCGGTTTACAAATGACCATATTATTGCAGTATTACTGCAAATCGGACGAACATATATACGGGAGCTATATCCAAATCTGAACCGATTATTTCATATTTCAATAGGCTTCGTCTTTAGGTCGAAAAACATGTCCATACTAAATTTGAAGATGATCGGATGAAAATTGCGATCTGTAGTTTGTACACAAATTAACATGGACAGACAGGCGGACGGACGGACAGACAGACGGACATGGCTAAATCGAATCAGAAAGTGATTGAGTCGATCGGTATACTTATCACTGGGTCTACCTCTCTTCCTTTTGGGTGTTAGTAACCTACTTTCACCGGCTGACAAACCAATTCCTGAATTGATTAATGTGAGTGAGTTAATAAAGGCAAATTTTTAGCGGAATCCATTGTAGTGGTTATCCAAGATTCGGCCCGTCCAAACTTAGCACGTTTTTACTTGATTCGATTAGAATTAAAATAAACCCCTCGATATCATTGCCGAATACGATTTAGAACGGACCGTATTAGGATTCAACTGCCAAACGGACCAATCTACCGATTTATGGTCTTAAGCCCATAAACATCGCATTTATTGCCCATATGTGTTTCAATTATGTGCCGTGAGTTGTACGAGACTCCTTAATATTCTGGGTTCAAATCCAGGCGTGAATATGAACAAAATTTTCCGCGGTGGTTATCCCCTTACTAATGCTGGCTACATTTGTTAAGTATCCTGCCATGTTAAAACTTCTCTATCAAATGGTATCGCTATGCGGCACATCGTCCGGACTCGGCATAAAAAAGGTGGCCCCTTATGATTGATCTTAAAACTTAAATCCGACCGCTCTCAGTGATATGAGAGAAGTATCCCCTGTTCCTTAATGGAATGTTCATGGGAAATTTAGTAGTAATATCCTTGTTAAATAGCCTGGGTTCGAATCCAGGCGAGATCATCAGAAAATATTTTCAGCGGTGGTTCCTAATGCTGGCAACATTTGTGAGGCCATGTTAAACTTCTCTCCAAAGAGGTGTTGCACTGGGGCACGCCGGTCGGACTTGGCTATAAAAAGTAGGCCTTTTAGCATTGAGCTTAACCATGAATCGGACTGCACTCTTTGATAGGTGAGAAGTTTGCCCCTGTTCCTTAGTGGAATGTTCAAGGCCAAAAATTGCAAGAAAGCCACCTTTGTATTAAGTATCAGCTCTTAGCATCTTTTGATCGAAGAATATTTGTCAAAAAATTAAGCTCATATTATTTTTACAAATAAATTTCCACTTAGCACTTTTCCCACTGTGCCAATAATAAGAAACATTTTGCAAAAAAACAAAAAGCATTCTTAGAGAATATGGGTTAAACAGTGAACGTGGTCAATTTAAGTGATACTCTCTCGTTCTGCTAAAATTGTTGTGGGCTTTTGTTTCGGGCACAGCTCCTGTGGTCAATGTCTTTAATACTCGTCTAAGCCCAGAAGGAGTTGCCTTTTTATCGAACTTTTTGTTTCGTTTTCTTTTTGTACTCTACTACCACACAGACTTTGATGAGTGCTATCGAAGATTGTTGAAATTAAAAATGGGAACGATATGGGAAATGCTGCAAGAATAAGTTTAATAATCGAATTCCTGAGAAGAATGATAAAAGAAAAGCTAAAGAAAACGACTAAAATTGAAAACAACCCCATGCAGATGCCAAAAGCAAATCGAAAAGTAATTTTCAAAAAATTTCATTCAATTTTAAATTGGATTGGAGGCATGTCCGCTTATGGTGCCGATCGCCTGAGTTCCAATTCCGGCGGGGGTTATACCCATACTAGGGTATGCCACTAGGGTATGCCAAAAGCCACATTCATTGTCCGATTTTGCTGAATTTTGGGACAGTGAGTTGTTTGAGACCCTTCGACATCTTTTTTTCAATTTGGCTCAGATCGGTCCAGATTTGGATATAGCTGGCATATAGACCGATACTCCGATTTAGGGTCTTAGGCCCATAAAAGCCACATTAATAATCCGATTTTGCTGAAATTTAGGACAGTGAGTTGTGTTACGCCCTTCGACATCCTACGTCAATTTGGTACAGATCGGTCCAGATTTGGATATAGCTGCCTTATAGACCGATCCTCCGATTTAGGGTTTTGGGCCCATAAAAGCCACATGTATTATCCGATTTTGCTAAAATTTGGGACAGAGAGTTGTGTTACGCCTTTCGATATCCTACGTCAATTTGGTACAGATCGGTCCAGATTTGGATATAGCTGCCATATAGACCGATCCTCCAATTTAGGGTCTTAGGCCCATAAAAGCCACATTTATAATCCGATTTAGATGAAATTTGGGACAGTGAGTTGTATTATGCCCTTCGACATCCTACGTCAATTTGGTACAGATCGGTCCAGATTTGGATATAGCTGCCATATAGACTGATCCTCCAATTTAGGGTCTTAGGCCCATAAAAGCCACATTTATAATCCCATTTTGCTAAAACTTGGGACAGTAAGTTGCTTTAGGCCCTTCTAAATTTTTCTGCAATTTGGCCCTGATCGGTTCAGATTTGGATATAGCTGCCATAGAGGCCGATCCTATGATTTAGGGTCATAGACCCATAAAAGCCACATTTATAATCCCATTTTGCTAAAACTTGGGACAGTAAGTTGCCTTAGGCCCTTCTACATTTTTCTGCAATTTGGCCCTGATCGGTTCAGATTTGGATACAGCTGTCATATGACCGATCTTTCGACTTTAGGTTTTGAGCCCATAAAATGCGCATTTATTGTCAGATGTCGCCGAAATTTGGGACGGTGAGTTAAGTTAAGGCCCTTGACAAACTTCTGTAATATGGCACAGTTCGGTTCAGATTTGGATATAGCTGCCATATAGACCGATCTCTCGGTTTTAGGTTTTGGGGCCATAAAAGACGCATTTATTGTCCGATTTTGCTGAAATTTGGGATAGTGAGTTGTGTTCGACGTCCTTCTTCAATTTGGCCTAGATCGGTCCAGTTTTGAATATAGCTGCCATACAGACCGATCTCTCGATTTAAGGTTTTGGGCCCATAAAAGGCGCATTTATTGTCTGATTTCGCCCAAATTTGGGACAGTGAGTTGTGTTAGGCTTTTCGACATTTTTCTGCAACTTGGCCCAAATCGGTCCAGATTTGAATATACCTGCCATGTAGACCGATATCTCGATTTAAAGTCTTGGCCCCATAAAAGGCGTATTTATAATTTGATTTCACTGAAATTTGACACAGTGACTTATGTTTGGCCTTTGCGACATCCGTGTCGTTTATGGTTCAGATCGGTCTATTTTTAGATATAACTACTAAAAGATCAGTATTTTGTTATACACAATTGAACAATGACTTTTACTTATTAGTATTTGGTCCAAATCGGAACATATTTCGACATTTCACCGGATTTTGATGAAAGGTGGTTTACATATATACCCAAGGTGGTGGGTATCCAAAGTTCGGCCCTGCCGAGTATCATTGGCTCTCAGTATTTAAGTAAGAGTCGGTGCCACCTGAATCCTCACTGAGATTCTCCTCTCGACATCGCTGACTGCCCGCGGGCGCATATGCAGATAGTCCGCGTAAAAACGAAGCTTTCCAGTATCCACAAACTGTGGACTCGCCCGGTAGCTTTCAGCTAAGCTTCCCATGATAACGATGAACACCACACAAGTCGGGACTCAAAGTTCCAGCCTGTGTGGTGCTCAAAGGTATCCCCTGCCGGTATTATAGGGGAAAATTTAAGTAAGATCCACTACTATACGATCCATCTGAGAGACTTTTCCCTTTAAACAGTTGATTATCCGCGCCTGCTTTCCAATGAGCATTCTAATTTCCGCAAATTGTGGACGCACCCGTTAGTCCTCAGCTAAGCTTCTCATGATAACGATGAACATCACATAAATCGGCCTTCAAAGTTCCAACAAATGCTTAAAATTTATTGCTAAATTGGTTGGATGTCGTAGTGATTATGCGAAATTTTGTATGTGGAGTTCATTTATGGCTTCTAACACATATACTAAGGCGTCGTCTGTAGATTTGTGCATAGTGATTCATATACAGTTAATGTCTACGAACGCCTATAAATTTGTTTTTAATTTCAATAGCTCTTAATTTCAACAAAATTCTAATTTCAATTGTATAATGCCTCGTTCTTATTGAATTTTTACAAATGAAATATTTCTTTGTAGTTGTGTGTGTGTGTGTGAATTCCACTTGTATCAATTCTGCCATAACCTAAATAATACAACATTCCATAGTTAACATCAAAAATATTTCAAATCATTGCTATCGTTTAATATTTCAAAAATTTTTGTTGGTAGATTTATCTCTGATTATGCATATGGCTGTTTTTCTATCAATAATTAAAAATCTCCTACTTTCGATGAAGTATTGCCATTTCTAATTCATAGTTTTGTGTTCATTTCAATGGGGGCATGATTTCTAATTAAAAGCCATGTCAGTGTGTGCCCCAAGTTAAATCAGGCCACACCATGCCGCTGGAGCATCATGCAATTTGGATGCTATCGAAAAATAATGAGTAAACATAAGCAAATCAGCCCGTTTAGCCATCCGGACAATAAATCTATGAATATTTCTGCTTAACAATTATATCAAAAATTATATATCGATGACATGACTCATGCATCAATGGGGCGAATGAACGAACGAACGAATGGTTGTATCACATGGAAAATTCTATTGAATGCAAATGAGATTTAAGGAAAAACAAATCAATTTACCCTATAATGGTCGCCACTTTATGGCAAATAGGGAATGATGTGAGTGATTTCATATAAAATTTTCTCTAAAAATAAAATTCTATAAAAAAAAGTTCTCTAAAGAGAAGATTTTTATGATATAATCTCTGAATCTCCTAATCTCCTAAAAAATTTTCTCAAAAAGAAAATTTCTATGAAAAGTTTCTCTCTAAAGAGAAGATTTTTACGACATCTTATTCTCTTATATATAAAAATGAATTTGTGATTGTTTGTTTATGACCTTGAAATTTTCACAGTTTGTGTACGTTGGCCTGGAAGAAAGGGGGGCGGACCCTCCCCCTTACCCCAAATGTAATACCCAAAACTAAAAGTGGACCGATCGGGGCAATATTGAACTCAAATGAAAGGTTTTCGGGAATAAATTGTTGATTTCGGAAGGGGGGGCGGACCCTCCCCCGTTACCCAAAAACACCACCCAAAGTCAAAAAAGACTGATCGGTACAATATAGGTATCAAATGAAAGGTATTGGAAAATAGAATACGAATATGGTATTATAATTTGGGTCTAAGTACCCATCGGGCCGCCCAACCCCAAAATTCCCTCAAACAGACATATTATACGTTCATGTCAATATGGGTGTCCAATGAAAGGTATTCGGGAGTAGATTACGAACCTAGCATACAAAATCAGATCAAATTATAGCGAGTCGCCCTACCCCCCAAAAACGTCCTAAATGGGCATATGTCCCATCTTGACTATATGGGACTTGGGTTTTTTGTATGTTCCGTAGAATCCAAAACGGTTGAACCGATTTTCTTAAAATTTGCACAGATTGTGTAGGTTTGTCAGGAAGGAAACATAGGCTATACAATTTTTAGATATCGGATGGGGGTGCTCCCTCCCCATTACCCCCACCTTGCTAGTAAAAATTTAACCAAGAACCGAGAAGCGACACACTTCTCACACATCAATGAAAGCTTTCCGATTCAAGTTTAAATTAATTGATAAGGTACTTTTTTATAGCCGAGTCCGAATGGCGTGCCGTAGTGCGAGACCGCTTTGGGGAGAATTTTTTACATCGCCATGCATGGCATGGTATCACGCAAATGTGGGAATATTTACCGCTTTGAATTTAGTCCGATGTTATTGCCAGGATTTGAATGAAGGGGTTCAGCGTAATAAACGGACATAGGCTACAGTGGCACGAATTCGATATACACATTCAGGGCGAAGTATCCCCACCCTAAAAAGATAGTAGAGAGTTAAAAAAAGCGCAGCGGAGAAGGCCTGTTTCGGCTAATCTTCTTATATATAAAAATCAATTTGTGTTTGTTTGTATGTTTGTGTGTTCCCTATAGACTCAGAAACGGCTGAACCGATTTTCTTGAAATTTCCACAGATGATGCATAATGACCCCGTGGTGAAAATAGGGTACTAATATATGATATCTGAAGGGGGGGGCGGACCCTCCCCCTTACCCTAATTTTCAGAAACGCCAGATCTCGGAAACGGGTGGTGCTATTTAAGCGAAATTTTGTGTGCTCTCATATATTTAGTACCCTAAAAATAAAAATTTGGTATCCAAATTTTGGATGGGGTATCTAGGGGTCCGCCCCACCCTAAAACCTACCAAACATATATTTAGACCAATCACGACAATATGGGACTCAAACGAAAGGCATTTGGGAGTAGAATACGAATCTGATATCAAAATGTGGGACCACGTTTCTGGGGGTCCAGCCCTTCCCCAAAACACCCCCAAACAGGACTTATTTACTGACCATGGGAATATGGGGCTTAAATAAAAAGTATTTGAGTGTAGAATACGAATCTGATATCCAAATATGGGACCAAGTGTTTGTTGGGCCGCCTCTCACCAAAAACATCCCCCAAAGGGGACCATAGCATTATGGGGCGCAAATGAAAGGTCTTTGGGAGTAAAGCACGAATCTGATATCAATATTCGGGAAAAGTGTCTATGGGGCCACCCCTACCTATACAACACCACCCAAATAGGAAGTATTTTCTGACTATTGCAATATGAGGCTCAAATAAGAGGGGTTCTAAAGTGGAACACGAATCCGATATATATTTTCAAAGCAAACTCACTGAGTGTCCGCCCATCCCCAAAAACACCCCCCAGGCCGGTCATGTTTGCCGACTATGGAAATATGGGGCTCAAATTAAAGGTATGTGGGAGTAGGCCACGTGTCTGATATCAACATTAGAGGCCAACTGTCTAGCGGACGTCCCACCACCATAACAACCCCCAAATAGGACGTATTTGCTCACCAAGACAATTTGGCTCTTAAAGAGAGTGGAACTAAATATTCATAGTTTTTTTAAGGCCAATACCTCAAACCGGACATATTTGCAGACTTTTGCAATAAGGAGTTTAAATAAGATTAGAAAACGAATTTGTTATCCAATTTTGAGGGCAATGGCAATATGGGGTTCAAATAAATGATATATAGATATATGAGAATAGAGCACGTTGCTGATATATTTTCAGGGCTTAGTGTTTGGGGGACCACCCCACTCCCCAAAATACCCCTAAATCGGGCATATTTACCGAGCATGACAATGTGGGGCTTAAATGAAAGGAATTGTGGGGTAGAGCAAGAATTGATACCCACTTTCGGGACCAATTTCCTGGGGGTCTACCCCTTTCCCAAAATACTCTAAAAATAGCAATTTTTTAGTGACCATAGCAATAAGGGGCTCAAATAAAGGTATTTGGCAGTAGAATACGAATTTAATATACAAATGTAGGACCATGTATTTAGGGCATCACCCCTTTTCCAAAACACCCCCACAGGGAAAAAATTTTTCGACCATGCCAATATGTGGCTGAAATGAAAAGTATTTAAGATTAGAAAATGAAGTTGTTAACCTATTTTGGGGCCATGTGTTTGGGGGACGCCTCATCCCTAAACCAATGGCAATATGGGGTTTAAATAAATTGTATTTGAGAAAAGAGCCTGATGCTGATATTTTTTCAGGGCCAAGTATCTGGGCGACCACCTCTCCCCCGAAAACACCACTGAATCAGACATCAAGAGAATATCGGGCTGAAATGAAGTATTTTAAGAATGGAGTACACCTTACATCCAAACTTAAATTCGTAGACCAATAAAGATCATATGGGATTCAGATAAAGGCACGTATACTGTTAAACTGCATGGTGTTTCACTAAATGATCTTAAATTGTCGAAAATAAATATTCCAAGGAAACTTATGTTCCATATAAAGTAAAAGAAGGCGCAGCGGAGCGGGCCCTGGTCAGCTAGTACTGCAATAAAACTGTCATTTGGTTACAAATTCTCTCGAAATTTGGCAAGAAGGATTTTTGGATTTTTTTATGACTCCCGACAATACAAGTGAATATCACAGAAATCGGTTCAGATATGAATATAGCTCCCATATATATGTGTTCGTCCGATTTGCAGTAATAAGGCAATAAAATGGTCATTTGTTAACCTCTTGAAATGATTTAGTTAGGAATGATTTTCTCTTGATTCTCGACATCACTGGTGAATTTCATAGAAATCGGTTCAGATTAAGATATAGCTGTCATAAATGTAAATCGAACGATTTTCACTTCTAGAGCCACTGCAAGCTAATTTTTTGACCAATCTTGCCAAAATTTTGCTTTTCTTGACGAGTACCACAATATTTTAGAAGTTTGTTCGAAATCGGTTAAGTATTAGATATAGCTCCCATATATATGTTCGTCAAATTTTGGGTAATTTGCAGTAGTGTTGTCACTTATCAACCGTCGAAGAAAGCGTTATACAAAATTTCGATAGAATCGGTTGACAAATGACTACGATTGCAATATTAGCCCAAATCGGACGAACATATATATTGGAGCTATATCCAAGTTTGAACCCATTTTTTCCAATTTCAATAAGCTTCTTATCGTGGCCAAAAAAGATTCCATTACCAATTTTGAGGACGATTGGATGGATATGTCGACCAGTAGTTTGTACACAATTGAGAGTGGACGGACGGACAGACAGACATACAGACGGACATAGCTAAATCGAATAAGAAATTGGTTTTGAGTCAATCGGTATACTTCTCAATGGGTTTATCTCTGTTCCTTCTGGGTGGTACATACAAATGCACGAAGTTATAGTATCCTATACTATAACTATATAGGGTATCAACATTTGTTTGAATTTTTCTTTATAAAAAAAATTTATATAAATTTTTTTTTAAACGCAAATTTTCAATTTCCCTTGCATACTTTCCACAGTGGCCATTTTCATGATGCTCATAAAACTTTATACAAACACATGCCACTTTTATTACAAATGTTTTTGTGCTTTTTCCATAACATTCAGATTTCATCCCAAAGGAATGTTTCCCCAAAATAAATACGCGAATCCCTGAATTGTGTGCCAATGCTTTGTGGTCATAAATCACGTACTTATGACCAACAAATGTAAAAATACCACCAGAAGTATTTGTAACGCGAAAAATACTGCCACAAAATTATGCAGCAGCAAAAAGTTGACCTATGCCCTCTTGTTATCCCAACCACCTCAGCACCACCCATTAGGCAACAAAATACTTACATGGATTTTACCATTAAATCAGTCTGTGTGCTCTGTGCGTTCTGTTTGCTGTGTGGGGGGGGAGTTGGTCGCCTAAATTCATGTGTCCCTAAACCATATGTTAATATTTTTTGATCGTCCATTGCCAAAATAAAAGCGAACTAATGCGGCAAAATTCAACAAAAATTCCCTTTTTGGTGCGAAAAAGAGTTTTGAGTCTTTAATTTTTTTTAGTCGGATGCTTTTTGGTTGAACTCTAAACATTGCCAAAGTAGAGCAAAGCCATAGCAATGCTTTTATGATGCAGGCATGTGTGAGCCCTTTAGACTTTGTGTAAAAATTTATAGACACTGTGAAAAAAATTGTTCACATTACTATGAGGAAGGCAAAATGTTGCCAGAGAAGGTTCTCTGGTCATGGCGATTTTTATCGCACTAGGAGAAGGAAACTCTATGTCGTAATTTGTAGCAGGCTATGAGCTTGAAGTTTTTCTGAAGATAGGGGTATGACTGGAACAGCGTCAAAATTCTCACATATCAATGAGAGCTCTCCCATTTAAGTTTAAGCTCAATGATAAGGGGCCTCCTTTTTATAGCCGAGTCCGAACGGCATGTCGCAGTGTGAGTCCTCTTTTGCTCGTGTTCCCTTAATGGAACGTTTAAACTTGAATCGGAAAGCACTCATTGATGTGTGAGAATTTTCCCCTTCACGGTTCCTGGCGGTAATGTTCTTCCTTAGGGTAATGTTCTCATTAGGGGAGGGATGGCACCCCATACATTTTGACTCAAATATGGCTATCAAATTGGTGCTGCACTTCCAAATCCCTTTAATTATAGCCGTATATTGGCTGGGGCCGCCACCGGCACTTTTTACTGAAAATATATATCAAATGCGTTCTTTATTCCCAACGGAAATGAGGTTCAGTTTAGGGGGTGCTTTAGGGCGTACCCCAAACCACTTGGCTCCAAAATTGGATATCAAATTCGTTTTCTACTTTCAAATACGTTTCATTTGAGTCCCATATTGTCATAATGGGTCAAATAACCCATTTAACGTATCTCTAGGGGGAAAAGCACCACCTAGACTTGAACTCAAATTTTAATGTCATATTCGTAATCTACTCCCTAATACCTTTCATTTGAGTCCCATATAACCATGATTGCTAATATGGCCATTATGAGGTATTTGGAGGTGGGCGAGCTCCCATTACTTGGAATTTATGTTTTATGCCATATTTGTAATCTACTACCTAATACTTTTCATTTGAGTCCCATATTGACATGAACTTCGTATATAACTGTTTAGAGGAGTTTTGGGGTTGGGTTGTGGCCCTCTGGGTACTTGGACCCAAATTTTAATACCACATTCGTTTTATGGTCTCCAATACCTTTCATTTGATACCCTTATTGTGCCCATTGAACCACTTTCGGATATGGGTGGCTTTGTTGGTGTAAAGGGGAGGGTCCGCCTCCACCAGATATCAAAAAATTATAAAGCCTATGTTTCCTTCTCGACAAAAGTACACAATCTATGACAATTTTAAGAAAATCGGTTCAGCCAAGTATCATATGGTCATAATGGGTGTAATGGCGTTTTTGAGGGGTGGCATGACCCCCTATACTTCTATCTGATATTGTATGGCAGATACGAAATCTACTCCCGAATACCTTTCATTTGAGCCCCATATTGAAATGAATGTCCAATATCTTTTTTTGGGCCAGTTTTTGGGTTGGGGCGGCCCGATGGGTACTTAGACTCAAATACCATATTCGTATTCTACTCTCCAATACCTTTAATTTGATACCTATATTGTCCCAATCGGTCCACTTTTGTTTTTAGGTTGTGTTTTTGGCATAAGGGGAGGGTCCGTTTTGGGGTAACGATGGAGGGTCCGCCCCCTTCCGTTATCAATGATTTATAAAGCCTATTCCTACTTCCTGAACATATTCGTAATCTACTCTCGAATACCTATCATTTGAGTCCCATATTGTCATGATCGCCAAATAAACCCATTTTAAGGGGTTTTAGGGCTGGGGCGGACCCCAGATATTTGGACCCAACTTTTATTATAAAATTCGTAATCTACTCTGGAATACCTTTCATTGCAATCCCATATTGTCCCGATCGGTCCACTTTTATTTTTGGGTAGTACTTTTGGATTAAGGGGTAGGGTCCGTCCCCCTCCCGATATCAAAAAATTATATAGCCTATATTTCCTTCGAGATAAACCTACACAATCTGCGAAAATTTCAAGGTAATCGGTTCAGCCGTTTTTGAGTCTATACGGACAAACAAACGGCTCAAGAAGTCAAGATCCGAGATCGGTTTCAATGGAAGCTATATAAGGTTATGTACCGATTTCAAATATACTTGTCACAGTTAATGGAAGCCATAACAGAATACCTCGTGCACGTTGCACGATTTGTCTGAAACGTTTTCAGACAAATCGGATAAGAATTACGCCTTATAGAGGCTCAAGAAATCAAGATCCAGGATCGGTTTATATGGGACCTATATCAGGTTATGAACCGATTTAAACCTTACTTAGCGCAGTGTTAAGATATTTAAACAAAACACTTCATGCATAATTGCAGACATATCGGATAATTTTTGCGCCCTCTAGCGGCTCAAGAATTCAAGATCCGAAAGCGGTTTATATGGGAGCTATATCAGGTTACGAAGCGGACCATATTTAGCATAGTTAATGGAAGTCATAACCAAATTGCTCATGCAAAGTTCAGGCAAATCGGATAAGAATTGCTCCCCCTAGAGGCTCAAGAAGTCAAAATCCAGGATGAGTTTATATGGCAGCTTTATCAAAACATGAACCGATATAGCTTATTTTCAATCCCGATCGACTCACACTTATATGGATTATACGTACAAAATTTCAAGCAGTACGGATGGTTACAAACTAAACGACCAGGTGTGTTTTGGGTGTACTCTAAAGATCTAGAACTTGTCATATCGAAAAGTTTACCCGACCACTGCAGTTTGTATCAAGCGGAGATTGACCACTTCCAATTAAGGAAGTGGTGGAATGGCTGAGATATAATGTCATTACGACGGTTGGCATAAATATCTTCTCAGTCAGCTAGGCAGCCATTAAATCCCTGCAGTACGTATTTCTGAATACAAAAACCGTCATCTCACAACGAGATGGCTGAACAGTTCACCTGTTCTGGATTTCGGGTCACAGAGATATCCCAGTGACATGTTAAGTGGACGAGCTTGCGAGACTAGGAACTACCCTACACATTCCAGGAATACTGGAATCGGAGGGCATGCCTCTAGCGACATGTAACCTAAGTTTTCAGTACCAGGCCCGAAGGACAACGAATGGTCAAAATCTAGACTCGAAGAGATCTAATCTAGACTCGAAGAGGTCTAGTCTAGACTCGAAGAAGTCTAATCTAGACTCGAAGAGGTCTAATCTAGACTCGAAGAGGTCTAATCTAGACTCGAAAAGGTCTAATCTAGACTCGAAGAGGTCTAATCTAGACTCGAAGAGGTCTAATCTAGACTCGAAGAGGTCTAATCTAGACTCGAAAAGGTCTAATCTAGACTCGAAGAGGTCTAATCTAGACTCGAAGAGGTCTAATCTAGACTCGAAGAGGTCTAATCTAGACTCGAAGAGGTCTAATCTAGACTCGAAGAGGTCTAATCTAGGCTCGAAGAGGTCTAATATAGACTCGAAGAGGTCTAATCTAGACTCGAAGAGGTCTAATCTAGCCTCGAAGAGGTCTAATCTAGACTCGAAGAGGTCTACCGCTTCGCTGTCATTTGCTAGAACAGACGTCTCAATCATTGTGTCCTTCATGACAGGTTACTGTCTAATCGGAAAATATGCAGGCAGACTGAAGGTTGCCAGCAACGACTTTTGCAGAAGCTGTGAGGACATCGAAGAAGGAGAGACTATAGAATACCTTTTGTGTCTGTGTGTCGCACTAGCAGTCAGAAGGAGTTGTACTTTAAGTGCTCATTGCTTTGAGAAAGCGATCTTTTTAAAAGCGATCCGGATGGTTCAACTGTAGGAACTAGAAGGAATCCTCCTTCTTCTGTTCCTGTGGTATCACAATGGAAGAAATTGTCTAAGTGAGTCTGATGGCAGACTGCCACTTAAACCTTATCTAACGCAACCTTTATTAAAGTTAACGCGCTTTCGACAGACGGACGGACACGACTAAATTGACTTAGAATGTCAAGACATTCAAGAATATATATTTTTAGATGGGTCTCAGATCAATATTTCGATGTGTTACAAAATGTACGGAATGACAAAATTAGTATACCCCCATCCTATGGTGGAGGGTATAACAATGGATTCCCCTAAAGTTGATGGCCTACGCAAAAGAAAAAAGAACCAAGTTCTGCGAATCTGCACCTGGTTTGTCCGAAGTCTTTATAGAGAAGGTTCAGTATATGTACTGGCGGTTGTAGTGGAATAGGACAAAGGAGATATTACCGCCTCACAGGAAAAGCGATGGTCCGGGAATGGCTTCACAACAACCCCAAACCGTGACGAACTGTTCTATAACTGCCATGACACGAGTCATTTATTTGGTTTTGGATTTGTGATTAGTGGGAGAATGAGAGGCTAGCCACAGTTCGCATAAAGGCCACATTCTTAAACATCAGCCTTATTTGTGCCTGTTCGCCCAAGGAATACAAGGACGAGCAGACCGAAGCGGTTTTCTACGAGCGCTTAGGGAGAGAATACGATCGATGTGTTATAAATGTAATGACGAATTTAGTATACTCCCCTCCCGCGGTGGAGGGTATAAAAATTCGCGTAGATTTTCCCTCCCATTTCTAATAAATCTTGGATATATCACGAAATATGTGATATATATGTCTATGATTAAGGTTATGCATAGTGGACCCTAAAAAAACGTTTGTCCATACAACTCTTAACCCTTTTGGGGTTTTACCTACAGGTCCTTGTTCGGCGATTTTAACGCTTCAATTGATTTTTTCTTTCTGTGTCTTTTTCGTCCGCATATATTTACCATGCAAATGGCTATGGATGAGAGTAAAATCGTGTATTTGACCATGGCTTTTGGGGTGTGAGTGGTCATTCGCTAAATCATATTTCCGAGCAAATTAAGGGTACGGGCTTATGGGCGTCCTTTGTGTCCACATGTGTGGGGGCTGCAAGTACGTGATTAGCTCCTATACAATATTTAAATGAATTCATTAAAATTATGTCGCGTTGTGTGTTAATTTATGTATGCGAGGCCAGACAAAAAAAAAAGAAAAGAAAAACAAAAACAAAAACTTGAGCATACATTTATCAATAAGTCTTGTATTTAATGTTCTAAAACAATTGGCCATGGTTTGAATGCGACAAAGCATGTTCAACCCTTTTTGTAAATTAAGCAATTAATAATAGACTCAAATAGGATAAGGCCACCAGCATTTAGAAACAGCTTGATTTTTGTCCTCTCACCATAAAAGAAAAACAAGTAGCGGCATGTTAAAACCGGCTGGGCCGAATCTTATATACCATGCATCGCGGAACACACTTGCCAGATTCATTGCACAGTTTTTTTATACCCACCACCGAAGGAGGGGGGTATATTCATTTTATCATTCTGTTTGCAATACATCGAAATATCCATTTCCGACCCTATAAAGTATATATACATATTTTTGCAGTTAATAATAATCCGTCTGTCTGTTGAAATCACGCTACACTCTTTAAAAATAAAGATATTGAGCTAAAAACTTTGCACAGATTCTTTTCATGTCCATGAGCAGGTTAAGTTCGAAGATGGACTAAATCGGAATTTATCTTGATATAGCGCCCAGTAAGACCAATCCGCCCATTTAGGGTCTTGGGCCCATAAACGGCGCACTTATTGTCCGAAGACCCCGAAATTTGGGACTGTGAATTGTGTTAGCCGCATTGACATCCTTCTTCAATTTGGCCCAGATCGATACAGATTTGGATATAACTGCCACACAGACCCATCTCTCGATTTAAGGATTTGGGTCCATATTTTTTTGGGGCACCGATGTCCGAGGGTTATGTTAGGCCTCCCGACATCTTTCTGCAATATGACCGAGATCGGTCCAGATTTGGATAGACCGATCTCGCGATTTAAGATCATGGGCCCATAAAAGGAGCATTTATTGTCCGAAATTTGGGACAGTGAGTTATGTTAGGCCCTTCAATAGTATTCATCAATTTGGCTTAGATCGGTTCAGATTTGGATATAGCTGCCACGTATACCGATCTCTCGATTTAAGCTTTTGGGCCCATAAAAGGAGCATTTATTGTCGGATGTCGCAGAAATTTGGGATAGTGAGTTTTGTTAATGCCTTCGACATTGTTCTTCAATTTAGCCCAGATCGGATAAGATTTGGATATAGCTGCCATATAGACCGATCTCTCGATTTAAAGTCTTGGCCCCATAAAAGGCGCATCTATTGTCCGATATCATCGAAATTTGGGACAGTGAGTTGTGTTAGGCCCCTCAATATTCTTCTTCAACTTGGCTTAGCTCGATCCAGATTTGGATATAGCTGCCATATAGACCGATCACGCGATTTAAGTTTTGACAGTGACAGTGCGTTGTGTTAGTGCCTTCGACATTGTTCTTCAATTTGCCCCAGATCGGATCAGTTTTGGATATAGCTGCCATATAGACCGATCTCTCGATTTAAAGTCTTGGCCCCACGAAAGGGGCATTTATAATCCGATTTCGTTGAAATTTGACACAATGACTTATGTTAGGCTTTTCGCCATTCGAGACGTATATGGTTCAGATCGGTCTATATTTGGATATGGCTACCAAAAAGATCAGTATTTTGTACTGCAAAATCGAACAATGACTTGTACTTTTTAGACCACCCAATATCCCTGTCGAATTTGGTCCAAATCGGAGCATATTTCGATAAAGCTGCTATGGGGGATAAATTATAGATTTTTCACCAGATTCCGACGAAAGGTGGTTTATTTATATACCCGCAGTGGTGGATATGCAAAGTCCGACCCGGGCGAACTTAACGGCTTTTTAATTTTTATTGCCGATTTCGAACGGCGAGCAACAGTGCGACACTTCTTTGTTGAGGAGTTTTTACATGGCTGCCACACCAAATAGCACAGTACCTCACAAATGTCGCTGGCATTAGGTCAGGATGGCCACGGCTGGCAATTTTTTTGATGTTCTCGCTAGAATTGGGAACCAAGATTTCAACGTCATAGTCGAATCTGCTAACC
>NC_081554.1:20558307-20585807 GCF_963082655.1 Stomoxys calcitrans | reverse complement strand
CGAAATAAATGGTAGTCTGATGGTGCAAAGTCAGGGCTATATGGTGGATGCATCAAAAGTTCCCAGCTAAGCTCACTCAGATTTTGGCGAGTGACCAAAGATGTGTGCGGTCTAGCGTTGTCCTGGTGGAATACGACACCTTTACGATTAAATAATTCTGGTCGCTTCTCCTTGATGGCTGTATTCAATTTGTCCAATTGTTGACAGTAAACATCCGAATTAATCGTTTGGTTCCTTGGAAGCAGCTCAAAATATACCACACCCTTCCAATCCCACCAAACAGACAGCATAACCTTCTTTTGGTGGATATCAGCCTTTGAAGTGGTTTGAGCTGGTTCACCATACTTGGACCATAATCGTTTTCGACTAACGTTGTTGTAAACAATCCATTTTTCATCTCCAGTTATGATTCGTTTTAAAAACGGATCGAATTCATTGCGTTTAAGGTGCATATCACAAGCGTTGATTCGGTTTGTTAAATGAATTTCTTTCAATACATGTGGTACCCATATTAAAATTGACGCCAAACAAACAAATGTAAACAAAATTTCGGGCACTTTTTTTTCTAAAACAAACAAAAGTAACAGGTGATAACTGGCAGAAGAAAGAATGCAATTACAGAGTCACAAGCCGTTGAAAAAATTTGTCAACGCCGACTATATTACTACTATATTACCGACAATTACTTTTTGGGCAACCCAATATATACTTTATGGGGTCTCAGAAGAATATTTCGAGTAGTTATAAACAGAATGACGAAATAAGTATACCCCCCATCCTATGGTGGAGGATATAAAAAAATAAAATGTAGGAATTTCGTAGCGGTTGTTTGAGTTATTATTTTTTTCATTGTGCCCAGGAGTTCCGCCCACCCCCAAAACCCGCCAAAATGATTTATTGACCAATCACTGCAATATGGGAATCAAATTAAAGGTTTTTGAGTGTAGAAAACGACTCTGTTTCTTTTCAACTGACATTAGGCAGAAATTTCCAAATTTAGAGTAGTACTCTCTAACATAGCATTATCGGGCGCAGCAGAACGGGCCTTGCTCAGCTAGTGAACAATAAAAAAATTAGATTCCCACCCATTGTAAAATCGTATCAAAAATCCAACATAGTCTAAAATTTCAACTTGAAAACATTGAATAGATTACATATCAGTGTGAAAACTTTAAGTTGGCAATAAATTATGTGTCCTAAAAAGAAAATGAGTCTTAATTCAATATTTAATAATATTTACGTCTACGTCTGTTTGGTAAGCATTTTGAATCATACTTCAGAAACAAAACCTATGACATCTTCATCGCAAATTCATCCTTCGCAAAGAACATATCATCATGCACTGAAAAGCCGAATGGTTGGGAAAGCACACTTCACCAAGGCGAATGAGTTGTACGACGTTAATGTTAGAAATCTTAACATGAAATGTTCCGGCAATGCTTCTAATACAACCTTAAATCAAATACAAACTCTTTGGTGTTAACAAGAAACTCTTAGGAGTTAACATTGAAAGGGAACTAACAAAGGGAGGAATCGTTTTCTGTTAACCTATGCTATTGGTTAACAGAAAACGATTCCTCCTTATGTTAGTTCCCTTTCAATGTTAACTGCTAAGAGTGTTATGCTATTGGTTAACAGAAAACGATTGCTCCTTATGTTAGTTCCCTTTCAATGAGCTTCTTGTTAACACCAAAGAGTTTGTATTTGATTTAAGGTTGCATTAGAAGCATTGACGGAACATTTCATGTTAAGAGAAGAGAGAATGGAATGGCAAAGAGAAAAATTAATAATAACATACAACATAAATGTTTGATTTTAAAAGAGAACATTTCATAGCTTAACATTTGTTGACATATAAAGAGGATACTAAAATTATGGAGAGTTCAATGAGAAAATTTAACATAACATCACTGTTATGCTGTTATCCTTGGTTTTGATTCAATGTTTAAAGTTCAAGAGAAGCACACTAATTGATTGCATTTGACTAACATGTGATTGAAGAGAAACCTTATCCACCGGCTTTTAAAAAACAGAACTTCATTTGTTGGCCTTTAACATGGCAAGAGAACAAACTAAAGAAGCAAAAGAGCATACAAACAACAGCTGTAGCATACTCACAACAATATGAGGATACATTGAATAAAAAGCCAGATTTCTTAAAGAGAAAATCAGGAGTAAAATGCTCCTAAGTTTCTTACCAGCAGTAAGAAGTTGAGTAAGATTTTAAAATTATGTTAACTAAAGCTGAATGTTTCTGTAAGTGTCCCTTAAATTGCAAAAATTAAAAGAGAAAAATCCAAAAAATTATCCATGTTAACAGTTAATGATTTAATGTTAAGCATAAAGAGCAAATTTATCCACTAGCATAGTTATGATTGTTTAACATTTGTTTCAAGCAATTGTAAGCATTACTAAAATGCTAACAAAACTATTTAACATATAATTTTTCTCTTCATTGCTTATGTTTTCTGTCTACTGAGATTTTCTTCTTTTTTTTTTGTAAATTTTATACCAGTGGGGTTTAACCTACTTTCACAAGCCCCAAGTTAAAAACAAGCAAAACAAATTCACACCGACAACAAACCACAAAGTTACTCACTAACAGAGACGCACACTATTGCATCGACAGACATTCACACATACAGGCGAACACACCTAGAACACAGACTGCCGGAAAGACTCTTAAACTTTGTTATTGGCTAAAATCCACAATACTTCTCCCATGCCCAACAACTTGACATTATTTGACTACAAATATTTTACAAGGTTTTTTGTTGGTTTGGATTTAAAGTGTTTGTCGCGACATGTTGATGAATTTAAGACGGAAACACAATGCACACAAGGCAATGACCGCAAATAGTTCTAAGAATTAGAACAAATTGAAAGGACAATAACGCGAAAGTAGGAATTTCTTGGGAATTTATTTCAAAATACAAACTGATGACATAGACAGTTTTCTGTTGGAAAGATACAAGAAGACTGCTTAAACTAAGGACCAATAGTTTTAATTTATCGGTCAAGGTGGATAGAAAGTATAACCGAGTCTAAGCTTTTCCTGGTGTATAACTTTATTTACCGGTTATGGAACTACAGTCGAGCAGTGAATGGACTCAATTCCGGAGGATATGGAAGAAGACTACCCTCGGGCGACAGTGTTCTATGGACATTATGATGGACATTTTTAAATACCAGTGGCCCAACATCATTTCTTAAATCAAGTAAATTTAGCGCTTTTAAGACTTTCTTTGGATGACCATATATAGGAGACAGATCTAAAAGTACAGGTGGACCGTATTTGTCTTAACTAGGGCTGGCAAGAAATCCAAAACTAGGCAAGAAATCCGCTTTTTATGGGATTAAGACCCAAAATTAGAAGATCGGTCTATATGGCACCCATATTCAAATATTGTACGATCTTTACAATATCTGTGTCAGATGACGGTAGGCTTAAAATGACTCATTGTTTTAAAATTCAAAGAAATCGGGTAATAAATAAAACTTTTATGGGTTTCAGACTCTTTATCGGCAAATCGGTCTATATAGCAGCTATATCCAAATATGGTCAGATTTGGCCCGTTCAAGAACTTAACCCGAGCCCGGCAAGGCATGTTATGCGACACCAATAAACAACATGAGGCCAACAGACCCTTAAAGCGAAAATAGGGAAGGAAGACATTTTTGGTCCAACAGTCGGAAAGTTTAGCCTCCACGAGATAACGTCCAGTAATGGGTTGAGGCTGATAGATTACGCCGCGGCAAAAAACGTGGTAGTTCTGGTAGCACCAGATTTCAATATAAAAATATTCACAAAGCCACATGGCTGCAATATTCACAAAGCCACATGAAAGCATTCATCCAGCGTGTTAGATGTACGATCGATCCGTGGAGCGAATATAGATTCGGATCATTACCTTGTTGCAGTAAAGGTTTGCACCCGTTTGAACATGGCGAGGAAAGTACGATCTGACACTGCACGGAAGCTGGACATTGAAAAGCTGCAAACACAACAAATGGCAGCGGCATAGTCCACTCGACTGACCCAACTGCTTGATGAAAGCACTCCTTGTTCCGATGATATAATGGCGCAGTGGCAAACTATTGCCCACTCTATGGAAAATGCCGTGAAATCCGTACTTGGGTACCGGAAGCCTCCTCCAAAAAACCCATGGTACGACCAAGAGTGTCGAGATGCTACTGAAGCCAAGAATACGGCATATAGAGCAACCCTGCAATCAGTAGCAACGGAAAGGTATCGGGAAAAAAAGGAGAAGGAAAAACGTCTATTCCGCAGAAAGAAGAAAGATATGGAAAGACGTGAGTGTGAGCGAATTGAGATGTACAGGATCCTCCTGCAGAGACAAATAAGGAAATCTGGTAACTGACACAGGCAACATGCTGAGGATATGGAAAGAACATTTTACCCAACTGCTAGTGTCCGATGTTGGCGGCTAAGAGGATATCGCAGAACCAATCCCTGATGATGGTATAGAATATTTACCTCCTAGTCAGAATGAGGTCCAAGTAACAGTAACCCGACTAAAGAACTACAAGGCAGCACGAGCCGACGGGTTACCCGCTGAACTATTTAAGACCGGAGGCGACATGCTGATAAGGCGTATGTATCAGCTTATATGCGCAATCTGGCTAGAAGAACGCATACCCGATGATTGGAACCTCAGCATTGTATGTCCCGTACACAAGAAAGGAGACAAGAGGGAATATGCCAACTACAGAGGAATAAGTCTCCTCCCCATCGCATAAAAGACACTCTCGAGCGTACTGTGTGAAAGATTACAACCTAAAGTCAATAAGATAATTGGGCCCTATCAATGCGGCTTTAGACCAGGTAAATCCACCCTAGACCAGATATTCACACTGCGCCAAATCCTGGAAAGGACCCGGGAAGAACAAATTAACACCTACCATCTCTTTGTTGACTACAAAACCGCCTTCGAGACTCCTTTACGTTCAAAGGTATTTCAATCCATGTCTGAGTTTGCTATCCCTGCAAAATTAATAAGACTCTGCGGGATGACACTCCAGAAGAAGCTCCAGCAAAGAAGTCGTTTGAAGGCAAACACGGTGGTACACCCAAACCGGGAAGACCAAAAGCCCGATGGAAAGATCAAGTTGTGGGAGACACCTCGATACTTGCTGTCAGAGATTTTAGAATGAGCGCAGAAGATCGAGGCGCTTGGAACGCTATTCTACGTTCGGCTAGTGGAACAAATATTCTGTCATAGCCAATTAAAGTAAAGTAAGTAAGGCCAACAGACCTATAAGCTTTAGGTCTTTTCTACTCAAAAGCAAGGAACGTATTGTGGATACCATGGTAAAGGGTAGGACCTTTAGAGAACTTCTTAAATACAAACAGCATGCCTATGTCAGCAGAAAATCGTACACACTGGAGGTTTGCATTGACATCGATGGGGCGTTTAATAATGTGCGGATCGACATATTGATCCAGTGCTTAGACCAGTATCAGGTGGACCGGGTCCTTAGAGGCTGGATAGATGACTGGGCTAGACCCAGCGGTCTCAATGTTAACCCAGAGAAGACCAAAATATGCCTGTTCATTAGGAAGACAATGGTGGGCCAATATGACTCACCACGTTTCCTCAATAAGACGATTTCGATATCTGACAAGGTGAAATGCTTAGGTGTGATCCTGGACAGGAAATTTAATTGGAAGTGTCACATTCAGGAGCATACTGAGAAGGCTCACATTTGTTGGGCACTACGAAGACGGGCAGTAGGCTCGAAATGGGGCCTGAATCCGAGAAAAGTTCGCTGGCTCAACAGAAGCGTGATTAGATAAATACCTACTGACGCCTCAGTAGTTTCATGGACCGCTATGGAGAAAAAGTGCAACGTTAGGACCATACAATGGATGGAAGTGTGAGGCAGCCACTGCGGCTATGGGACTTAAAGCGATGGGAGAATGGATAGAGGATGGGAGCAGTTCATACTATCGGGGTATAATCGAGGCGACGATAGGAAACCTGGAGGGAAGGGAAGTGGTCTCCATTCGGATACCTGAGGTGACACTTGAGGTCGAGTTCGAGGCACTGCTGTCAGCACAGTCTTAGATTGACGGAACCGGCAATACTAGCCGTCTGGTAGATCATATTAAAATGATGGATCAAAGCTAGGGGACAGAGTGGGCCTGGGGGTCTTCATTGAGAACCCAGGAACTTAGACTGCCTAACCATAATACGGTCCTGCAGGCGAAGATCCGGGCGATCACGGAATGCGTGAAGTGGTGTGGTCCTAATGTGAGCACATCGAGTGTGAACATCTTTATGTACAGTACAATGCCCATAAGGACAATAATAGGGTAAGGAGACGAACAGTCTTGGACTGTAAGAAGGAGATTAATGCCTGGGAAAATCCGCATCGTATGGTTGCCGGGCCATAACGTAGTAACGAGGAATAAAAGGGCAGACGATTTGGCGGTGAAGGCCAGAAAATTGCCTTCGATGGATATGGTTAACCCGAAGCCTTTGGGGTCGACGCAGTTCAATTTAAGGGCGTGAACGGAAAACACGCTTGTAACACGGTGAAACAGCGAAACAGTCCGTAGGACGTCGAAAATCCTATGGGGTGATTCGGATGCTGAGAGGACGAGGTTATTACTGAAAGTAAGTAAGAAGGAGATCTGTATAGCCTTTGGCGTCATAACAGGACACATGGGACTACGAGCGGCAAGTGATAGCATGTGAAGGGCATGTGGGAATAATGATGAGATGTTGAGAACTTCCTATGTCATTGGCCGGCTTTCGCTTCTAACAGACACCGTTACATAGGTGGGGGACACGATACTTGACATAAACCAACTTTGGGGAGTGGTATGGAAAACAATTAAGGATTTTGTAAGTAGCACGGAATTAATAATCTTAATCTCCCTCCAAATAAAATACTGGCTGCTGAAACGATCTCCCGATTTGACTTCTGGAAGCCACAAATTTTGTCCAATTCGGCTAAATGTTCTGTTATGACTTCCAACAATAATACAATTTGAATTCTTGCGTCCTTACAAACCCCAATTTTTTTCGATTTGGCTGAAATTAATCATGTTGTGTTTTAATATGGCTTTCAATTTCTGTGCGAAGTTTGGTTTAAATCGGTCTACATCTTGATGTAGCTCCCATATAAACCGATCTCCCGATTTGACTTCTTGAGCCCTTACAAGCGGTAATTTATGTCCAATTTGGCAGAAATTTTGCATGCAGTGTTCTGTTACGAACCATACCAACAACTGTTCAAATCGGTCTATGACCTTATATAGCTCCTATATAAACCGATCTCCCGATTTGACTTCTTGAGCCCTTACAAGACGCAATTTAATTCCAATTTGGCTGTAATTTTACATGTTGTGTTCTGTTATGACTTCGAACTACTGTGCCAAGTACGGTTTGAATCAGTCTATAACCTGATTTAGCTCCCACGTAAATCGGTCTCCCGATGATTCTTGTTCAGTTCCCAAAAGCATTGGTTTTTTCTGGTTTGACAGAAGTTTCGTATGTAGAATGAAGTTATGCCCTTCAACTAAATTTATTTTTTATAAATTTTTAGCAGAATTCCGGCCGAACTTTACACGATAATAATTTAACATGATCAACAGGCGACACATCGTTAAAAATTATGATGGCTGTCCAACGAATTCTTGTTGGTATGGTTCGTTGAGGATAGCAAATGGGCCATGTCGTTTCATTATTAGATAAAGCTTTTATTTAAACAGATCCTCCACTGAACTTTATGAGCCTTTGTTCGCTTTGGTTGAATTTCGGTACACAAACTTCACTCCCCTAAAAAATTATAACAAATGTCACCGAAACATACCCACCACCTCGGGTAAATCACCATTCATCAAAATGCGGCGAAGATTGCATACCTTATGTCTCATAGCAGTAATATTGAAATATGTTCCGATTTGGACCAAATAATAATAAGTACAGTAGCTATATCTAAAAATAAACCGATCTGAACCATATACGACATGGATGTCGAAAAGCCTAACATAAGTCACTGTGTCAAATTTCAGTGAAATCGCCTTTTATGGGGCCAAGACTTTAAATCGAGATATCGGTCTACATGGCAGCTATATCCAAATCTGGACCGAATTGGGCCAAATTGCAGAAAACTGTCGAAGAGCCTAACACAAAGCTCTGTCCCAAATTTCGGCACTATCAGACAATAAATGCGCATTTTATGGGCCCAAACCCTTAAATCGAGATATCGGTCTATATGGCAGCTATATTCAAATCTGGACCGATCTGGGCCAAATTGAAGAAGGACGTCGAAGAGCCTAATACAACTCACTGTCTACAATTTCAGCGACATCGGACAATAATTGCGCCTTTTATGGCCTCAAAACCTAAAACTGAAAGATCGGTGTAAATGGCGCTATATCCAAATCTGGACCGATCTATGCCATATTGCAGAATTAAGTCAAGAATCTTAACTTAACTCACTGTCACAATTTTCTGCGACATCGGATAATAAATGCGCCTTTTATTGCCCCAAAACCTTAAATCCAGAAATCGGTCTATAGGGCAGCTATATCCAAATCTGAACCGATCTGGGCCAAATAGACGAAGAATGCCGAAGGGCCTAACACAACTCACTGTCCCTAATAACAAAATTGGATAATAAATGTGGCTTTTATGGGCCTAACACCCTAAATCGGAGGTTCGTCTATATGGAAGCTATATCCAAATCTGGACCGATCTGGGCCAAATTGACGAAGGATGTCGAGGGGCCCAACACAACCTACAGTCCCAAATTTCATCAAAATCGGATAATAAAGGTGGCTTTTATGGGTCTAACACCCTAAATCGAAGGTTTGTCTATATGGAAGGTATATCCAAATCTAGACCGATCTGAGCCAAATTGAAGAAGGATGTTGAAGAACCTAACACAATACATTGTCCCAAATTTCAGCAAAATCGGATAATAAATGTGGCTTTTATGTGCCCAACACCCTAAATCCAAAGATCGGTCTATATGGCAGCTATATTAAAATCTGAACCGATCTGAGCCAAATTAAAGAAGGATGTCGAAGGGCCTAACACAACACACTGTCCCAAATTTCAGTAAAATTGGATAATAAATATGCCTTTTATGGGTCTAAGACCCTAAATCGGAGGATCGGTCTATATGGCAGCTATATCCAAATCTGGTCACATCTGTGCGATATTGCAACAGTATGTCGAACGGCCTAACACATTTCACTGTCCCAAATTTCAGCAAAATTGGATAATAAATGTGGCTTTTATTGGCCTAAGACCCAAAATCGTAGGATCGGTCTATATGGCAACTATATCCAAATCTGGACCGATCTGAGCCAAATTAACGAAGAATATTAAAGGGCCTAACACAACACACTGTCCCAAATTTCAGTAAAATCGGATAATAAATAAGGCTTTTATGTGTCTAAGACCCTAAAACGGAGGATCGGTCTATATGGGGGCTATATCAAGATAAAGTCCGATATAGCCCATCTTCCAACTTAACCTGCTTATGGATAAAGATAGAATCTGTGCAAAGTTTCAGCTCAATATCTCTATTTTTTAAGACTGTAGCGTGATTTCAACAGACAGACGGGTGGACAAGTCTAGATCGTCTTAGATTTTTACGCTGATCAAGAATGGATATTTCTCTGTGTTGCAAACGGAATGACTTAATGAATATACCCCCATCCTTCAGTGGTGGGTATAAAAAGTGCTTAAATAGATCTCCCCTTAAAACCATTCCTCCGATTTGTGTACTTCCTATAAGACGCAGCACCCATGTTTCTATTTGAAAAATTGCCAGTAATGAATTCTGTGGTGTTCAATGACAGGTGTCTTCAGATGAAATCCCTTTCAGTTTTCTCATCTTGCAGCGACAATTGAAAATATACCAATTACCCTTATAAGTGTTCATTGAATGCAAGGAAGCAAGATCTCTGCCACAATTGTTTGCATATGGGTTAAATGCGTACAAATATATCCTTAGCACAAAAGCAGCCAAGGGAAAAGTTAATGTGGTCTTAGGCAAATTACCCAAAAATTTTCCAGTTCCCAGTTTAAGGAAATAAGGAAAGTGCTGATTTTAAATGCACACACGACAAACAAAAAGTGTGAAGGTTAGTCATTCATTATTTCCCCTTGTTTGTGGCCAACATCCTTTGGCATTGTATATCGACTTTTTGTGAATTCTTACCGAAAACGAATATGACGATGGCCACTACAAGAGCTTTAGTGGCTATGTTGACAATTGTTTTGATGTCCATGTCTTATATTGGCGTTAGTTTCATGCATTCATTCTTGCATCTCTGCCTGATGGCATTGATGCAAATGTTCTTTCCTTCTCATGCGAGTGAATACAGAGTTCCATTTTGAAAACGAAAATTTCCATGTCGGGGCTAAGGAAATGCACAAGGAAGTGCCAAAATGGTCATCATGCAAATAACACAATGCATACTCAGATGTATGTATGTCTATACGATTGGGACTTGTATCTTTGAGTTTTGTTTTTTCCCTCTGGTGTTTGCCCTGCGATAATTCAGGCAAAAAATAGATCAACTCGTTAACCATTTTGTGATTTACCAAAAAACCCAATACAATGGAAACAATGCTTGGCAAAATGGTTAACAAAGGAAGGCAGGAGAGAACTCTAATGGAATGGAGGATCCTACGTTGAAGGGCCACCAGCAGATGGTCACTAGGACAGGCTCCCTTTAGTGGGAGTCTAAAATCAGACAATTTTCGTTCAAGATGATCATACAGTAGCGGCTGACTAAAGACGATGGTGAAAATCGAAACCACTACAACCGCATGAGTAATCGAAGCTTACTAAAAACTCAGGTACAGCAGCGGTTATAACTAAAGTAAATAAGAAGTCATCATAAAAACATCTCTTTCTTAGGTTAGGTAAGAGTGGCAGTCCTTTACAGTCTCACTTAGACAATTTTAAGTCCATTGTGATACCACTGTAGCGACATACCAATGCTTCTGGCGGGAATTGAACCCACTAACCGTGCACTGGCCATCCAAGCTTGCCACCAACTCGGCTACAGGGGCGCCCACATCTCATCACGTTCTTATTTCGTTTGGAAATGCAAACATGCCCATTAACATTCCGTTAAGGAGCAGAGCCAAGACTTTAAATCGAGATATCGGTCTATATGACAGCAATATGCAAATCTTGATCGATCTAGATCAAATTGCAGAAATATGTGGAGGGGCTTAACTTAACTCTCTGTCTCAAATTTCAGCGACATCAGACAATAAATGCGCATTTTATGGCCCCAAAACCTCAAATCGAGAGATCGGTCTATATGGCAGCTATATCCAAATCTGGACCGATCTGAGCCAAATTGAAGAAGGATGTCGAAGGGCCTAACGCAACTTACTGTCGCAAATTTTAGCAAAATCGGATAAAATATGCGGCTTTTATGGACCTAAGACCCTAAATCGGAGTATCGGTCTATATGGCAGCTATATCCAAATCTCGACCGAGCTGGGCCAAATTGAAGAAAGAAGGGCTTAAGACAACTCACTGTCGCAAATTTCAGCAAAATCGGATAATAAATGTGGCTTTTATGGGCCTTAGACCCCAAATCGGAAGGTCGGTCTATATGGCAGCTATATCCAAATCTGAACCGATCAGGGCCAATTCAAAGAAAAATGTCGAAGGGCCTAAGGCAACTCACTGTCCCAAATTTCGGCGACTTCGGACAATTAATGCGCATTTTATGGGCCCAAAACCCTAAATCGAGAGATCGGTCTATATAGCAGCTATATCCAAATCTGAACCGATCTGGGCCAAATTAAAAAAAGATGTTAAAGGGCCTAAGACAACTCACTGTCCCAAATTTCAGCAAAATCGGATAATAAATGTGGCCTTAGACCCTAAATCGGAGAATCGGTCTATATCGCAGACGTGACCAAATCTGTACCGATACGGGGCAAATTATGTCGAAGGGCCTAACACAACTGACTGTCCCAAACTTCAGCAAAATCGGATAATAAATGTGTCTTTTATGGGCTTAAGACCCTAAATCGAAGGATCAGTCTATATGGCAGCTATATCCAAATCTGGACCGATCTGGGTCAAATTGACGGAGAATATCGAAGGGCCTAACACAATTCACTGTCCTAAATTTCAGCAAAATCGGATAATAAATGTGGCTTTTATGGTCCTAAGACCCTAAATCGTCGGATCGGTCTATATGGGGGCTATATCAAGATATAGTCCGATATAGCCCATCTCCGAACTTAACCTGCTTATAGACAAAAGATAGAATCTGTGCAAAGTTACAGCTCAATATCTCTATTTTTAAAGACTGTAGCGTGATTTCAACAGCCAAACGTACGGGCTTGTCTAAATAGATCGTCTTAGATTTTTAAACTGATCAAGAATATGTATGCTTTATAGGGTCGGAAATGGATACTTTGATGTGTTGCAAGCGGAATGACAAAATGAATATACCCCCATCCTTCGGTGGGTATAAAAATAACTGAAAAAAGTTTTCTGATGTTATCAGCGATGTCCGTCCGTCTATCGAAAGCACGCTAACTTTTGAAGGAATAGAGCTAGCCGCTTCAAATTTGCACAAATACTTCCTAATAGTGTAGGTCAGTTGGGATTGTAAATGGGCCATATCGGTCCATGTTTTGATATAGCTGCCATATAAACCGACCTGGGTCTTGACTACTTGAGCCTCTAGAGGGCGCAATAATTATCCGATTTGAATGAAATTTTGCACTACGTGTTTCGCTATGACTTTTAACAACTGTACGAAGTATGGTTCAAATCGGTCCATAACCTAGTATAGCTGCCATATAAACCAATCTAGGGTCTTGACTTCTTGAGCCTCTAGAAGGCGCAATTCTTATCCAATTTAACTGAAATTTGGCGCATAGGGTTTTGATATTACTTCCAATAGCTGTGCGAAATATGGTTCAAATCGGTCCATAACCTGATATAGCTGCTATATGAACCAATATTGGGTCTTGACTTCTTGAGCCTCTAGAGGGCGCAATTCTCATCCACTTTGACTGAAATTTTGCACATAGTGTTTTGATATCACTTCCAACAAATGTGCGAGGCATGGTTCAAATCGGTCCATAACCTGATATAGCTGCTATATGAACCAATATTGGGTCTTGACTTCTTGAGCCTCTAGAGGGCGCAATTCTCATCCACTTTGACTGAAATTTTGCACATAGTGTTTTGATATCACTTCCAACAAATGTGCGAGGCATGGTTCAAATCGGTACTTAGCCTGATATAGCTGCTATATAAACCGATATTGGGTCCTGACTTCTTGAGCCTCTAGAGGGCGCAATTCTCATCCAATTTGACTAAAATTTTGCACATAGTATATTGATATCACTTCCAACAACTTTGCGAAGTATGGTTCAAATCGGTCCATAACCTGATATAGCTGCTATATAAACCGATATTGGGTCTTGACTTCTTCAGCTTTTAGAAGGCGCAATTCCTATCCCATTTGGCTGTAATTTTGCAAGTGGTGTTTTGGTATCACTTCCAACATTTATGCGAAGTATGGTCCAAATCGGTTCATAACCTGATATAGCTGCCATATAAACCGATCTGGGATCTTGAGTTCTTGAGCCTCTAGAGAGCGCAATTTTCATCCGATTTGGCCCAAATTTTGTACAACGGCTCCTCCCATGGCCCTCAACATACATGTGCAATATGGTCTGAATCGATCTATAGCTTGACACAGCTTCCATATAAACCGATCTCCCGATTTTGCTTCTTGAGCCCCGAATCGGACTATAACTTGATATACCTCCTCCTCCTCCTTCCATATTCATTATTCTTTGTTTGCCTAAAAAGAGATACTGCTCAAAGAACTCGACAGATGCGATCCATGGTGGAGGGTACATAAGATTCGGCCCGGCCGAACTTAGCACGCTCTTACTTGTTTAGTTTTTATTCGTATTTTATAAGGCGAGGGCCATCAATAAAATCCTAAACCATCCATTTGCCTTTAGGAACGATGAGATCTTCAATCTCTTATTTTTTGTGATTTTGTTGGCCTAAGCTCAAAAGGCCCTTCTCTTTTTGAACAAAATCTCTTTGAGTCTCCTTCAGTTGCTTTTGTATTTTGTGGTGATTTATCAAAGACCGGATACATTCTCGGGGTCAACATATCCGGTTCGTTCGTTGTGGTCTTCTAAACGAACTCTTGGCACCACATAGGGCCGCTTGCAAATGTACTTCGCCATAAGCCCACATTTTCGCAATGACCACGAAACCTTGACGAGAAAGTACTTTTCACTTTTCACGTTGCGGGTGTTGTTAAGCCGAATTGGTAACAGTAGCTGAAATGCATTTATCCATGTTGATGGTGATGCTCTTTATTTTGCGATGTAGCTGAACGAGGAAAGAACTCAAAAGTCTTTAAAATTAAACACAAGGAGGGAGAAAATAATTTTTGAACAAAAACCAGTAAGGAAAGGTTGAAGTCGGGCGCAGTCGACTATAAAATATCTAAAAATCTACCCAACAATTAGTATTAATTCGGGTGATAAATGTAAATGAAACCTATATCTAAATCTGAACCGACTTTGGTGAAAATTTACAGACGTGTTTAGATCGGTAACAGAGCAATACGCGTCAAATTTCGTGAAATTTTGGCTACTGCAGCCATACAAGGCTACATCGGATGAAAGATATATATGGGAGCTATATCTAAATCTGAACCTATTTTGTTCAAAATCAATAACATTCGTTCTTGTACCAAAATTACGGCATGTAACGACTCAAGAAGTCAAATCGGTCGATTTGTTAATATGGAAGCTATACCGGGTTATACACCGATTGTGATTTTACTTAGTACAGTTGTTGAAAGCTATAACAGAACACTACATGTAAAAATTGTGGCTTGAAAGTGGTCAAACCAAAACATTTTATGCAAAATTTCAGTCAAATCTGATAGTAATTGCGCCCTCTAGCGGCCCAAGTAGTCAAGATCCGAAATCGGTTTATATGGGAGCTATATCAGGTTATGAACCGATTTGGACCATACTTGACCGAGTTGTTGGAAGTCAAAATAAAACACTTGGTGCAAACAAATCTGATAAGAATTGTGACCTCTAAAGGCTCAAAAAATCTAAATCCGATATCGGTTTATATGGCAGCTATACCAAAACGTGGATAGATTTTATTTACAATGCGATGGAATCTTTCGATGTGTAACAAACGGAATGACGAAATTAGTAAGCCTCCATCCTATGGTAAAGGAGTCGAGCTAATGACCCTAAGAATTATTTTAAGCGAAGAATAATACTGACAAACAGATTCTTCATTGGGTTATACAGGCAGCTTAAAAACAAGGCCAAATCTTGACAGACGAAGATTACACTATACAAGGCACTGATGCAAATGCAAATTTTGCCCATGAACATTCCACTAAGGAACAGGGGCAAACTTCTCACATATCAATGAGTGCAGTCCGATTCAAGTTTAAGCTCAATGATAAGGGGCCTCCTTTTTATAGCCGAGTCCGTACGGCGAGCCGCAGTGCGAAACCTCTTTACAGAGAAGTTTTACATGGCATAGTACCTCACAAATGTCGCCAGCATCTGGAGGGGAAAACCACCGGTGAACATTTTTTTTTCTGATGGTCTCGCCAGGATTCGAACCCAGGCGTTCAGCGTCATAGGCGGACATGCTAACCTCTGCGCTACGGTGGCCTTCGTACTACCGTTTTGATACTACCCGTTTTGTTATATGGTTCCGTGGCATGGGCAGACGATGTAGAGCTTGGAGTGTTTGAGAGAAAGAGTCTTCGTAAAATTTATGGACCAGTTTGCATTGATGGAGAGTATCGACGTCGTATGAACCACGACAACTGTATGAACTGTATGACGACTTTAGCACAGTTAAACGTATCGAAATACAATGGTTGGGTTGGATACGTCATATTGCCAAAATGAATGAAGAAGATCCAGCGAAGAAGTATTTTAAAGGCGATCGCTGTGGTACTCACAAACCGGGGCGGCCAAAAGCCCGATGCAAAGATCAAGTGGTGGGAGACACCTCCAAACCTGGTATCACAGATTATAGAAGGAGCGCAGAAGAGCGAGGCGCTGGGAACGCTATTCGGCTGATTAATTCAATTAATTATACCCTACACCACTACTGTGGTACAGGGTATAACCAATTTTCCCAAAATATTGCACAATGCCTTGCTCGACGACTTCCACATTATCTGAGAAGTTTGTCAGCTTTTGGGCAATTTCCAATAATAATGTTGTCATTTGTCAACCATTGTTATTACAGTTTGAACATATTTGCTCGCCGAGGTCGATTAAAATTGGTTCAGAATTGTAGGGTATTATATAGTCGGCACCGCCCGACTTTTGCCCTTCCTTACTGGTTTTTGTATAATAAGGAAAATGATATAAAGTTAAGTATACCGATTGGCTTAGTATCGCTACCTGCTTCGATTTAGCCACGTCTATCAATCCATCCACCTGTCTGTCGAAGAGACATTCATTTCACCGATGACAATTCGATTTAACAATCGTTTCTTATTGCAATGAGAGACTTTATAATGTGAACATATTTGTCTTTAGTCCGTCTTTCCGCTCAGGTACCATTTTTGTTTGACACCCAACTTCCATCTTGAAACCCAAATAGTCCATGACTGGTGGATTCCAAAAGCAGTTTTGATTTAGTAACTCCTTCAAGGCAAAATATTCCCATCTGATTTCCCTCATTTATTAAACTGACATCTGTAGTTCATCATCTATCGCTAAAATCCTGCTGCATTAATAATACAATGGACACTCGCCCATGCATTTCTAAATGTCATACCAACAAAACTGCCAAACAGGACCACCAAATGGCATTTTTGTATTGTTGCGTTACTTTTTGTTTTCAATTTCAGAATACAGGGTGATGCCACATTCAATGGCTAAATATAACAAAATATTTTTGTTGTCAGGACAGAAAATAACAACATGCACATGGTCTGACAATGGGTTTTGCCATTTTGCCCCACCATTTGCTACAGAACAATGGAATAATGCTACTCAAAGGACAAAAGGAATTCTACGGGTGATTTCTCAAATTCCGTTGAACTTCCGATAACGATGCGAGAAAGGATTTGGCATCAATAGTGATGTATGCATGTATATAAGTGTGGTTCAATATGAAAGAACTAGAAAATGCACACCAAATCGTAATCCATGAACAACTCAAAAAAATACTATCCAAGAAATCATGGGGCTGAAATCAATATCAAGCTTTCGATGTTAAAAAAAAAACTGATTTAACCGATTTTGAATTTGTGTCTATTGTTTCCATTTTGACAACAGCAAAAAGGCTGCCACCCTAATGTATATTTTGCAAGCCCAAATGTAAAAGAGCGTGAACACATTGCCTATCGTTACTATCTTGAGGTCATTTCCCATCAATAGCCATTAAGCTGCTGGCGTCCTGCACATGATTTTGGATACAAAATGCATTGCTTTGATGTATTATCGCCACTATTATAGAGGAAACTGTCACCTGCCACCCTCATAGACAAGATCTGAGGCATTGCCCATTGCAACATCACATGCATGAATAATTAATTAGACATCATTATCACCATCATAATTTCCCTTAAGTCCAATGCTTAAAGTGACCCCCTATTTATGAGGTACAGAATGCAAGCTTCAATGAAGACAATTGGTATAAGCTAAGAATATTTTGAATTTTTAGACCCACAACCCTAGGATAGGGGCTATAATCATTTAGTAATACCATTTGCAACACATCGAAAAATCCATTTCCGACCCGACAAAGTATGTGTATTTCTGATCAGCCCATTGTAAAACGATGTCCGTGTATCTGTCCGTCCCCATTTTGTAAACACGCTACAGCTTTCAACAAGTAAAAAGGCGTTAAGTTCGGCCGGGCCGAACTTTGGATACCCACCACCTCGGGTATATATGTAAACCACCTTTCATCAAAATCCGGTGTAAATTGCATCCTTATGTCCCATAGCAGTTTTATCGAAATATGTTCCGAATTGAAGAAGGACGTCGAAGAGCCTAACGCAACTCTCTGTCCAAAATTTCAGCAAAATCGGAAAATAAATGCACCTTTTATGGCCCCAAAACCTAAAACCGAGAAATCGCTCTATATGGCAGCCATATCCATATCTGGGCCGATCTGGGCCAAATTGACGAAGGATGTCGAAGAGCCTAACGCAACACACCGTCCCAAATTTCCGCAAAACCGGACAATAAATGCGTTTTTTATGGCCCCAAAACCCTAAATCGGAGGATCGCTTTATATGGCAGCTATATCCAAATCTGGACGGATCTGGGCCAAATTAACGAAGGATGTTGAAGGGCCTTACACAACGAAATGTCCCAAATTTCAGCAAAATCGGGCAATAATTGTGACTTTTATGGGCCTAAGACCCTAAATCGGAGGAATGGTCTATATGGCGCTGATCAAGAATATATATACTTTATAGGGTCGAAAATGGATATTTCGATGTGTTGCAAACGGAATGACAAAATGAATATACCCCCATCCGTCAGCGGTGGTTATAAAAATAAATTTTTGTTTGTTTGTAGGTTTGTCGGTGTGTTCCTTATAGATTCAGCGACGGCTGAACCCATTTTCTTGAAATTTTCACAGATGATGCATAATGATCCCGTGGTGAAAATAGGGAAGTACATTTTTTGATATCTGATGGGAGGGCGGACCCTCCCCCTTACCCTAATTTTCAGAAACGCCAGATCTCGGAGATGGGTGGTGCGATTTAAGCGAAATTTTGTGTGCTCTCATATAAAGGGTGATTTTTTTGAGGTTAGGATTTTCATGCATTAGTATTTGACAGATCACGTGGGATTTCAGACATGGTGTCAAAGAGAAAGATGCTCAGTATGCTTTGACATTTCATCATGAATAGACTTACTAACGAGCAACGCTTGCAAATCATTTTCAGTGAATGGGCCCTAGAAAAGTTGGCAGAAAATCCGCTTTTTTATCGACAAATTTAGTTCAGCGATGAGGCTCATTTCTGGTTGAATGGCTACGTAAATAAACAAAATTGCCGCATTTGGAGTGAAGAGCAACCAGAAGCCGTTCAAGAACTGCCCATGCATCCCGAAAAATGCACTGTTTGGTGTGGTTTGTACGCTGGTGGAATCATTGGACCGTATTTTTTCAAAGATGCTGTTGGACGCAACGTTACGGTGAATGAACACATTTCGAACCGAACACTGATTTTGGTAATAAAATTCAATGATTTGCAAGCGTTGCTCGTTAGTAAGTCTATTCATGATGAAATGTCAAAGCATACTGAGCATCTTTCTCTTTGACACCATGTCTGAAATCCCACGTGATCTGTCAAATACTAATGCATGAAAATCCTAACCTCAATCAAATCACCCTTTAGTACCATAAAAATAAAAATTTGGTATCCAAATTTCGGATGGGGTACCTAGGGGGCACGCCCCACCCCCACACCTACCAAACATATCTTTAGACCAATCACGACCATATGGGTCTCAATTGAAAGGTATATAGGATAAGAAAACGTATCTGATATCCAATTGTAGGACCAAGTGTTAGGGGGACCACCCCATCCCCCAAAACACCCCCCTGGCCGGTCATGTTTGCCGACTATGGAAATATGGGGCTCAAATTAAAGGTATTTGGGAGTAGACCACGTATCTGATATCAACATTAGGGGCCAACTGTCTAACAACTCCCAAATAGGACATATTTGCTCACCTAGGCAATTTGGGTCTTAAAGAGAGTGGAATCGGACATATTTGCTGCCTTTTGCAATAAGGACTTTAAATGAGATTAGAAAATGAATTTGATATCCAATTTTGAGGCCAATGGCAATATGGGGTTGAAATAAATTATATATTTATACATGAGAATTGAGCAAGTTGCTGATATATTTTCCGGGTTTAGTGTTTGGGGGACCACCCCAATCCCCAAAACACCCCTAAATCGGGCATATTTACCGACAATGGTGGTAGAGCAAGAATTGATACCCACTTTCGGGACCAATTTTCTGGGGGTCTACTCCTTTCCCAAAATACCGCACAAACAACAATTTTTTACTGACCATCGCAATATGGGGCTCAAATAAAGGTATTTGGGAGTAGAATACAAATTTGATATCCACATGTAGGACCATGTATATAGGGCATCACCCCCTCCCTAAAACACGCCCCAAAGGGTATGAAAGGTATTTGAGATTAGAAAACGAATTTGATAACCTATTTTGGGTCCATGTGTTTGGGGGACGCCTCATCGTATAAACTCCCCTAAACCAATGGCAATATGGTATTTAAATAAATGGTATTTGAAAGAAAAGCACCATGCTGATATTTTTTCAGGGCCAAGTGTCTGGGGGACCACATCACCCCCGAAAATACCCCTAAATCAGATATCATGAGAATATCGGGCTGAAATAAGAAGAGATTGTGTAGGTTGGTCTGCAAGGAAGCATAAGCTATATAATTTTTTTAATCTCGGGAGGGGTGCGGACCCTCCCCCTTACCCCAAAAGTACTACCCAAAAATAAAAGTGTACCTATCGGCACAATGTTGGACTCAAATGAAAGGTATTCCGGAGTAGAGTACGAATTTCATAATAAAAATTGGGTCCAAGTAACTGGTGGGCCTCTCAAACCCCAAAACCCCCAAAACTCCTCCAAGCAGGCAAATCGAAAGTTCATATCAATATGGGGCTCAAATGAAAGGTATTCGGAAGTATATTACGAATCTGCTATTCAAAATCAGATTGAAGTAAAGGGGGTCACACCAATCCTCCGAAAACGCCCCAAATGGGCACATTTAACAATTATGAGTAAATGGGACTCTGTTTTATGGTTTGTTCCGGCTAAACCGATTTTGTTCAAATTTTCACAGATTGTTTAAGTTTTTGGGGAAGGTTATATAATTTTTTGATATCGGATGGGGGCCGACCCTCCCCCATACCCCAAAAACCACCACCCACCAAAATCAAAAGTTGGCGGATAGGCACAATATGGGTATCAAATAAAAGGTATTAGAGAAAACGAATATCGTATTAAAATTTTGGGTCCAAGTATCCAGCGGGCGGCCTCAAGCCCAAAACTCATCTAAACAGATATATTCGACATTCATGTCAATATGGGACTTACATAGAAAGTATTCGGCAGTAAATTACAAATATGACATAGAAAATTATATCCAAGTTATGGGAGGTCGCTTCACCCCCAAATGGGCACATTAGCCGACTGTGCAATATGGAGCTCAAATCAACGGTATTTAGGAGTAAAAAACGAATTTGATAACTATTTTCAGGGCAAAGCGCAGGTGGGCGCCCCATCCCCAAAACACCCTTCAAACGGTGCACGTTTACCGACCATGGCTATATGGGGCTCCAACTAAAGGGATTTGGGAGTCGAAATGTCTGAGGCGCCATCACTTCCCTAAAAAACACTTCACACTTTTGCACTCTTACAGTGACTTTAAACAAAACATGGATTCTATTGTTGGGGTCGGGTGCCTCGGGGGCCACCCAACACAGGGATATATAGACCAATCACTTATGTGACTTCTATTAAAGCTATTTGGGAGTAGAGTACGAAATTGATATCCACTCCACCCTCAAACAGAACTTTTTTCAGCGTCATGGGCGGATATGGGCTACAGTGATACGAATTTGATATCCACATACAAGGCGAAGTGTCCCCACCCTAAAAAGACGCTAGAGAGTTTAAGAAGGCGCAGCGGAGCGGGCCCGGTTTGATCCATATGAACCGATCTCCCGATTTTACTTCTTGAGATCCTATAGAGCTACCCTAAAAGTATGCTACGAATCGGTTCATAATCTGACATAGCTGCAATAGCATAGCAATTATTGGGTTGCCCAAAAAGTTATTGTGGATTTTTCATATAGTCGGCGTTGACAAATTTTTTCACAGCTTGTGACTCTGTAATTGCATTCTTTCTTCTGTCAGTTATCAGCTGTTACTTTTAGCTTGCTTTAGAAAAAAAGTGCAAAAAAAGTATATTTGATTAAAGTTCATTCTAAGTTTTATTAAAAATGGATTTACTTTCTTTTAAAAAATCCGCAATTACTTTTTGGGCAACCATATTATTCATTATCCTTTGTTTGCCTATAAAGAATTACCGGGCAAAGAACTCGACAAATACTACCTATGGTGGAGGGTATAAAATATTCGACCGATCTAAGTAAGCAAGCTTTTACTTGTTGGAAAATCATTTTATGTTATTTGCTTTCATGACGATTTATGGTTACTTAGATCAGCGAAATCATGGGCAGCTGTAAATTTCCTATTGGACATTCCCAAGGTCTCCGAAAACCGCAATTTGAAAAAGCCCTAAACATTTTTCCCTCATTAGTCATATTTTGTGTTCAATATGAAACCGTAAATGGTTTATTGAAAT
The DNA here is from genome assembly GCF_963082655.1 of Stomoxys calcitrans. NCBI lineage: Eukaryota > Metazoa > Arthropoda > Insecta > Diptera > Muscidae > Stomoxys > Stomoxys calcitrans. Next base: position 20,563,362 of record NC_081554.1, on the reverse strand, counting down.
TCATTTCAGTTCATTCCCTATTCATTTTGGTTGAATTTTGTGGTTTTCACACAAAATGATATCTTTAATTTTCAAAATCCATATCAATGCACAATCAACCACACACCAGCACATTTTTATGCGACACATTTAATAGCAGCGAAATTTCATAAATTTTGCATTTAAATACTCCATGCATATTTGATACTTAATTTTCTTTTAAATACTCATATACATGTCATCATTAAAATTCCGTTTGTATATTTAAGCGTAAAAGAATATTCGTAAGTTCATATATTCTTGCACTCCTTTTAATGATATTGAGTAGAGAAAAAATTAGTTTTTTCCCCTTTTTCGTATCGAGATAAAGTGAAAATGAGATTTTCTAACTAAAAACTCACTCGTCTGCATAAATATGCGAGTTTTAAAATAGCAAAAAAACCCCTTTGGTTGGGATATTTGATATTTCAACTTTTCTGCTCCATATTTTGTGGCATGTGTGGCATGTGACCAATATCCACAGCTCATAGGGGTCCAATTATACGCTGAGTAATATAATGGTTATGTGAACAGCGACAACTTTTAGCTTTGTGTGGGCTTTAATATGGATTTTAAGCAAAAGGATTTTATTTTACTTATTATTTAGAAAACAATTGGACGATGGATTGGATATGGCTGATTTGGATTAAAAATGAGCTAAGTGAACGTATGATGCAAATATGGGGATTCGTTTATATAGTGGTTATATAGAAATTTCGCATCTTTGTTTAATGGAAATCAAAGTCAATATGAGAAATTGGAGGATTTTTCTAGATGAAAGCCGCCATAGAAGCTTTTAAACTCTATCTTCGATAATCTGAATTTTTAAACACTGCAAAGCGTTCATAAAATATAAACAGACTGAGGGAAAATGATTTGCAAAACTTAAAAAAATTCTTAAAATTCTTCCGGTCTCTGCACATCTTTCCAATTACTTACTGCATGGGTGGAAAAATTCCTAATCCTTGATTAGATAAAGCCTTTGAATCATGTTCAGAAACACTACTACTACTACTACTCGCTTTCGTGTTGTTAACGAAAAAACGAACCTTGCATGATAGTAGATAGAATATTTGAAAACAATATATGCCACTATATCTATTGCGGTCTGCGCTAAGAATAAGAGTTGTGTTTCATAAGGCATCCACTCTTTCATTTGCCAATGTTGGTATTGGTTACAAGATTGTGGGTTTCATTTTCTGTGGCTGCTGTTTGTTGGTTTAGTTTTTCTGTTTTGCCGTACAATTCATTCATTCAATAAATTTCATCTAATGTTAATGCTTCCATTGTGCATATCACTACAGTTGTTGCTAGCGTAAGTACCGTGAATTTAAGAGGGAAGGAGAGAAGAGTTGGGGATATTCCCCTAAGGGTATTTGTTTTTAAAATGTTTAATAATATTTTTTAAAAGAAAAATTTAGAATATTAAGAAAAACAAGTAAAAAGGCGTTAAGTTCGGCCGGGCCAAACTTTGGATACCCACCACCTCGGGTATATATGTAAACCACTTTTCGTCAAAATCCCATAGCATAGATATGTGGAGGGCTTAACTTAACTCTTTGTCCACAATTTCGGCAACATCGGACAATAAATGCGCTTTTTCATGGCCCCAAAACTTAAAACCGAGAGATCGGTCCATATTGCAGCTATATCCAAATCTGGGCCGATCTGTGCGATAATGCAGAAATATGTCAAGGGGCTTAACTTAACTCACTGTCCCAAATTTCGGCGGTATCGGACAATAAATGCGTGTTTTATGGGCCTTAGACCCCAAATCGGAGGATCCGTCTATATGACAGCTATATCCAAGTCTGGACCGACCTGAGTCAAATTGACGGAGGATGTTAAAGGGCCTAACACAACTCACTGTCCCAAATTTCAGCAAAATCGGATAATAAATTTGGCTTTTATGGGCCTAAGACCCTAAATTGGAGGATCGGTCTATATGGCAGCTATATCCAAATGTGGACCGATCTGAGCCAAATTGACGAAGGAAGTTAAAGGGCCTAACACAACTCACTGTCCCAAATTATAGCAAAATCGGATAATAAATGTGGCTTTTGTGGGCCTAAGACCCTAAATTTGAGGATCGGTCTATATGACAGCTATATCCAAATGTGGACCGATCTGAGCCAAATTGACGAAGAACGTTGAAGGGCCTAACACAACTCACTGTTTCAAATTATAGCAAAATCGGATAATAAATGTGGCTTTTATGGGCCTGGGATCCTAAATCGGAGGATCGATCTATATGGCAGCTATATCCAAATCTGGACCAAATTGACGAAGGATATCGAAGGGGCTAACACAACTCACTGTCCCAAATTTCAGCAAAATCGGATAATAAATGTGGCTTTTATGGGAATAAGACCCTAAATCGGAGGATCGGTCTATATGGCAGCTATATCCAAATCTGGACCGATCTGAGCCAAATTGATGGAGGAAGTCGAAGGGCCTAACACAACTCACCGTCCCAAATTTCAGCAAAATCGGATAATAAATGTGGCTTTTATTGGACTAAGACCCTAAATCGGCGGATCGGTCTATATGGGGGCTATATCAAGATATAGTCCGATATAGCCAATCTTCGAACTTAACCTGCTTATGGACAAAAATATTCTGTGCAAAGTTTCAGCTCAATATCTCTATTTTTGAAGACCGTAGCGTGATTTCAACAGACAGACGGACAGACGGACAGACGGACGGACATGTCTAGATCGTCTTAGATTTTTACGCTGATCAAGAATATATACTTTATAGGGTCGGAAATGGATATTTCGATGTGTTACAAACGGAATGACAAAATGAATATACCCCCATCCGTCGGTGGTGGGTATAACAAGAAGTAAATAGAGAGATGGATTTATATGTGAGCCGTATCAGGCTATAGACCGATTCAGATCATATGGTCATGAGAAGATCCGATTGATGGTCATGAGAGGATCCGTCGTACAAAATTTCAGGCAAAGCGGATATTAATTGCGACCTCTAGAGGCTCAAGAAGTCAAGACCCCAGATCGGTTTATATGGCAGCTATATCAGATTATGAACCGATTTTAACCATACTTGACACAGTTGTTGGATATAATAAAAAAAAATGTCGTGCCAAAATTCTTTGAAGTAGGATAAGAATTGGTCCCTCTAGAGGCTCAAGAAGTCAAGACTCAAGATCGGTTTATATGGCAGCTATTTCAGGTTATGGACCGATTTGAATCACACTTAACACAGTTGTTGGATATCATAACAAAACACATTGTGGAAAATTTCATTCCAATCGGAAAAAAATTGCGCCCTCTAGAGGCTCAAGAAGTCAAGACCCCAGATCGGTTTATATGGCAGCTATATCCGGTTATTGACCGATTTTAACCTAATTTAGCGCAGTTTTTGGAAGTCATAGCAAAACACGTCGTGCAAAATTTCATTCCAATCAGATAAAAATTGCGCCCTCTAGAGGCTCAAGAAGTCAAGGCCCAAGATCGGTTTATATGACAGCTATATCAGGTTATGGACCGATTTGAACCATACTTGGCAGAATTCTTGGATATCATAACAAAATACTTCGTGCAAAATTTTATGGTCCATTTATATGGCCCGATATGGCCCATTTACAATTCCACCTGACCTACACTAATAAGAAGTATTTGTGCAAAATTTCAAGCGGTGCGGCAAGTGATAGCATGTGTAGGGCATGCGAGGAAGATGATGAGACGTTGGAGCATTTCCTTTGTCATTGTCCGGCTTTCGCGTCCAACAGACACCGGTACTTAGGTGAAGACACAATATCAGACAAGGTCTTGGTCCCATAAAAGGCGCATTTATTGTCCAATGTCGCCAAAATTTGAGACAGTGAGTTAGGTTATGCCCCTCGACATCTTTCTGCAATATGCCACAGATCGGTTCAGATTTGGATATAGCTGCCATTTAGGCCGATTCTCAATTTAAGGTCTTGGGCCGATTTCGTCGAAATATGGGACAGTGAGTTGCGTTAGGTTCTTCCACAACAGTCTGCAATTTGGTCCAAATTGGTTCAGATTTGGATATAGTTGCCTTATAGACCGATCACTCGATTTAAGGTTTTGGGACCATTAAAGTCGCATTTATTGTCCGCCAGCTAGAGACTTTTAATCTTAAAAACAAAGTTCATAGTATGTTAAATTAGTATTTTGGTGATAGCTAAATATGTTAGAATAATTTGCCTAATTTTCATGGAACCTTTTTGTGATGGTTGATTTCAAACTCACATTTCAATTAACTATTAGTCCGGCAATTATCAAGCAACCCCTTATATGCATATTCCATTGCTGATAACAATGATGACAACAATACCAGTTTCAGGCTACCAGCTACCAGTTTCATGTTTAGTTTTTGTATTTGATTGTGGCACTCCTTATTTGCACAAATTATAATGTTCATCTCTTGCTTTCTTTTTGTGTGTCCTTTATCTTTTTGTTTAGCTAGAAGCGCATGTTTGTGGGTGTGTGTGTGCGTGTGTGTTCGTATGATTTTTGAGTGCTGGTGTTTGCCATTATCATCATCACCATTGCCACTGCCACTTGCATGTTGCATATGGTTTTGGTGTTGTTGTAGGTGGCCCATTGCCATTGTTGCATCATAAATGTTATAATTGTAATTTTTGCGGTTTATGCGGTTTTAGAAATGTTCAAACCCTATGCGCTTTCAAAAGGCTGAAAAAAAAGAGCCAAAGCATCAAAACCAACAGCAACAACGTCAAAATCGCAAATCAGTTTGTTCTAGTTTTGTTTACAATTTGTACTGCTGTTGCCAGTGCTGCTAATGCTACTGCTGCTGCTGCCATTAATGTTGTTGCTCTATTTTTCACACATTTAATTTAGCAATTTTCTAGATGTGAACATGTGTGCATTTGTGGTGGTTTTTGCCCATTTTATTCATCTTTGTTGCAATTGTAATGGTTATTATTTCCATATCCTCCATCATACGATGGGAGGGTTTGTTAATTTTTTTATACCGTATGTAACAAATCGAAAAGTTGTAACGAGTTTTAATAAAGTTGATGAT
>NC_081554.1:20425807-20555807 GCF_963082655.1 Stomoxys calcitrans | reverse complement strand
AAGGGTCTGAAGCTCAGAAAAGCCTTACTTTTTAACCGACCGAACCGAATTCAACAGTGACTTATATTTAGTAGACCACTCAATGTCCGTGTCTAATTTTGGTGCATAATTTATCCAATTTTCACCAGATTGTGGCAAAAGGGGGTTTAAATATACACCCGAGGTGTATATGTACCAAAGTTCGGTCCGGTTAGGAACATGGCTCTTGTTTTCTTCGGTGATTGGCGTACATACCAGGACTTCTGAAAAAAGACTCGACATCACTGACATGCTGACGTAAAAATAATTTGATAAGAGAGTGTAGTAAAAAAAGTGTGGTAAAGAGGTCAATAGATCCCCTTATGAATCAAAACTACCGCGTTTTAATTCTGGTGAAAACACTATAAACTTATTCTCAACGGTGGATATATTTCTCACAATTGCTTTTATCGATAATAGGCATGATTATCACTGCTTTATTAAGACCTCACCATGGGTGAGCTATGAACCTTAGGAGGTATATCTTTCCAAAAAGATGGTGTCTGAAAACCTCATCTTCATTTCAATCAAAGGCAATCGTAGGGTATTTAACATACTTCCTGACCTGGCATTTACATTCGCTTTAATTTGTTTTTCAAACTTTTCTTTTTTTTTGCAAATAATTGTAAACAAAAAACTATTCAACACAAAACACTCAGACATTTGGGCAAAGCAAAATCACAAATCCTAAACAAAAATGTTGATAATAGTTTTGCCCGTTTGCCAACAAATTATGTAAATATGGTATTTTGACATGAATTCATGCATGAGAATTAATTTTCCTTAAAAATGGAAATTTCTCATTTGGCGTTGCAACATAATTTTTGACAATGAAATAATTGAAAAACATTTGTAATTTAAAAACTTTATAAGCAAATAAACAAAAACAAAAATATTTATAAACCTTTCTCAAGGCAGTGGCAACAACAAAAGGGGACAAATTATTAATGAACACGAGTGATAAAGCGATGAGTTTGACTAGGGAGAAAATTAGTAGAAACATGTGAAAGAGTCATCCCCGAAACACTTCCTAAACTGCACATTATCAATGGCCCTGTCAATATGGAGTTCAAGGAAAAATATAAGGAAGTAGAGCACAAATCTGATACCAATTTTCAGAACCAAGTCTCTTGGCGGCCACCCTAGCTCAAAAATTCACCACAAACCGGAGAAAATGAAACCAGTAAGGAGAGGTAAAAGTGTGTGCGGGGCGGACTGTATAAACCCCTACACCACCGAATATACGATCTTCATTTAATACATGAAACCTTAGTCGAAATCTAGTCAGACCTTAACTTGGCATACCTACTTAAATGCGAAATAGAACCTTGTAAGATTTTCTTACTATAGGACCTAAACTGTGGCTACTACAGCCTTAATAAGACATATCTAATGAAAGATATCAGCAAATGCAAATGTTGCCCTTAAGCAGTACACTAAGGAACAGGGTCAAACTTCTCACATATCAATGAGTCCAGTCCGATTCAAGTTTAAGCTCAATGATTAGGGGCCTCCATTTTAAAGCCAAGTCCGAACGGCGTGCCGCAGTGCGACATCTCTACCTCACACCTCACAAATGTTGCCAGCATTAGGAGGGGAAAATCTCCGCTGAAAATTTTTTCTGATGGTCTCGCCAGGTTTCGAACCCATGTGTTTAGCGTCGTAGACGGACATGCTAACCTCTGCGCTACGGTGACCTTGCTGATAAAAGATATCTACGGGTGCTTTATCCAAATCTAAACCGATTTTGATGAAATTTTTGGCTCATTTTTGGCTTTGGTACGTAGATAAGCAGAATTGTCGATTTTGGAGTGAAAATCAGCCAGAAGCATTGTAAGAGATACCAATGAGATACCAGAACAATTAAATACGTTCTAATTTCGGCTGGGCCGAATCTTATATACCCTCCACCATGGATCGCATTTGTCGAGTTCTTTTCCCGGTGTCTCATTTTAGGCAAACAACGAAAATAATAAAGGAAAAGAATTGCTATGCCATGGATATGGAGCTATATCAAGTTATGGTCCGATTCGAATCAAAATGGAATGAATGTTGGAGACCATCGAAAATCGAATAAGAATTGCGCCCTTTAGGGGCTCAACAAAATTTTATAAGAATTGAGCCCTTTAGGGGCTAAAAAATAAAATAGGGAGATCGTTTAAAATAGGGAGATCAGACTATATTTGATACGTATGTTGAAGGTCATTGGAGAAGCCGTTGTTTAAGCCATACAGCACAGTTGTTGGAAATGACACCAAAACACCTCGTGCAAAATTTCAGTTGAATCGGACGAGAATTGCGCCCTCCAGAGGCCCAAGAAGTCAAGACCCAAGATCGGTTCATATGGCAGCTATATCAAAACATGGACCGATATGGCCCATTAACAATCTCGACTGACCCACACCAATAAAAAGTATTTGTGCAAAATTTCCAACAGCTAGCTTTACTCCTTCGGAAGTTAGTGTGCTTTCGACAGACAGCTCTAGATACGATATCTAACAACAGTGCCAAGTATGGTTCAAATCGGTCCATTACCTGATATAGCCGCCATATAAACCGATATTGGGTCTTTATTTCTTGAGCCAATAGACTTCGCAGTTAATATCCGATTGGAATGAAATTTTGCGCGACGTGTTTTGTTATGATATCTAACAACTGTGCCATGTATGGTTCAAATCGGTCCATGTTTTGATATAGCTGCCATATAAACCGATCTTGGGTCTTGACTTCTTGAGCCTCTAGAGTGCGCAATTCTTATCCGATTGGAATGAAATTTTACACGACGTGTTTTGTTAAGATATTTTACAACAGTTCCAAGTATGGTTCAAATCGGTCCATAACCTGATATAGCCAACAACGCAGTGTCCCAAAATTTCGGCGACATTGGACAATAAATGCGTCTCTTATACGCCAGCTATATTCAAATCTGGACCAAACTCAGCCACATTGAAAAAAAAATTTCGATGGGCCTAACGCAACTTATAATCCCAAATTTCGGTGACATCGGACAATAAATGCGTAATTTCTGTGCTCAAAACTTTAGATCGAGAGATCGCTCTATATGGCAGCTATATCCAAACCTGGATCGATCTAGGTCAAATTGAAGAAGAATGTCGATAGGCCTAACATAACTCACTATATCAAATTTTGGCGACATCGGCCAATAAATGCGCCTTTTATGGGGCTAATACTTTAAATGGAGATTTCGGTGTATATGGGAGCTATTTCCAAATCTGGACCGATCTTGGCTAAATGGCAGAAAGATGTCGAAGAGGCTAATACAATTCAATATCGAAAATTTTGGCGAAATCGGACAATAAGTGCGCCTTTTAGGGGCCCAAACCCTTCAATCGAGAGATCGTTCTATATGGCAGCTATTTCCAAACCTAGACCGATCTAGACCAAAGATGTGGAGGGGCCTAACACAACTCACTGTCCCAAATTTCGGCAAAATCGGACAAAAAATGCTTATTTTATGGGCCCAAAACCTTAAACCGAGAGATCGGTCTATATGGCAGCTATATCCAAACCTAGACCGATCTGGGCCAAATTAAGGAAAGATGTCAAGGGGCCTAACACAACTCACGGTCCCAAATTTCGGCGAAATCGGACAAAAAAATGCGCATTTTATGGGCCCAAGACCTTAAATTGAGACATCTTTCTATATCACAGTTATTGGTTGCCCAAAAAGTAATTGCGGATTTTTAAAAAGAAAGTAAATGTATTTTTAATAAAACTTAGAATGAACTTTAATCAAATATACTTTTTTTACACTTTTTTTCTAAAGCAAGCTAAAAATAACAGCTGATAACTGACAGAAGAAAGAATGCAATCACAGAGTCACAAGCCGTTGAAAAAATTTGTCAACGCCGACTTTATGAAAAATCCGCAATTACTTTTTGGGCAACCCAATACATTCAAATCTGCACTGATTGGGGCCAAATTGAATTGAATTTATATGGTCTCAGATCAATACTTCGAGGTAAGGTGAAGGGTATGAAAATTATAAAATTGCATTTAGTTTTCTTAGAAACTTTTTTATTACCTATCCCATCAAACGAATATGTATGAAGTTTAGATTTTCTTTTTTGTTGCAATTAATTTCCCAAAACAATTATCTGGCAATTTGATTTCCAGAAAAGCTTCCATAAACTTTTAGAACTGCCAAATATGGTCATTAGCTCAAAACCATTTTGGTTATTCTCTCAAAGGGGAGTGAGTCGTTGGGGGCAACGGTGGACCTATTTGCAATGGCTTCCATCGAATCTCCTGCAAGGCTTTTAACAAAACAACGTCTACGCAAAATATTGCCGCAAAGAAGATCAACAACACCCCATAAAATGAACCCAACATTTGTGGACATAGCAGTATAGGCGTCCCCGTATAGGCTTAAAACGATGCCCGCTGGCATTACGATATGAAATTTCCGGAACTGATGGAGTGTATGTTTCTGCTGACAGGCGTTGGGGCAATGGGCGCTTAAACATCCATGAATGTAAACTTACACGGTGTGGACATTTGAGGGCATAATTTTGCATTTGAAATGAAGTCGAAGCTAAATGTGAACGCAGTCATTCCATTGTCCTAAATTTGAAAGTGTTTATGTTCACGAAAATGTGTAGAGGGTAGACAATCGATTGGGGCCACCTGCAAATAACAGGTGAATATGTGAATAGACACATACGAACACACACACGCACACACTCACAAACCTCTGCTCTCATCTTCTCATAGCCAAAGGAACGTTTTAATGCTTTAGACGCACGCACCTGCGAATGACAAATGTGAATCAGATTTGATGCTCTTTGTGTATGTCCTGTGTTTAGTTGTTTGACAACGTCGTTCATCACTCAATCGAGGGTGAAAGTGTGCAAATAACACATAAGCCAGCCAACCCATGTCAGGATAGTTCTTCTGCTTGGTATTCCTAACTAATGAAGTGAGTCTTTCTTCGTTTGAATGGAAAACAAGTGACAGATGTTCAATTAAATGGAAAATTTGATTTGCTATTTGAGGAAACAATCTTTCTATCTTCTAGGCAAATCGAATTTTTAAATGGAATTTGTCTACAGCAAAATATTCTCATAATTCTTAGCTGACAAGTGGTTAAGGAGTTGAAGTTGGCCCACAAGTGGTTAGACAGATCAACGCAAAAGCAAAGTGGTTTTTAAATTATGCAGCAATTAAAGCCATCATCATGGTAGCAGAAGAGATATTTTATTATAATTTTTTGATTATGCTTACCTTAAAAGGGGTAGGTTAGGTTGGGTTGAAAAGAGGGTGCAGATATTAATCGGCCCCAGGCCACTATGGACATACACCTAAGCCAGTAATCGGCTTGTTGTGCGCTCTAAAAACTATAAAGTAACCTCTACAAAGAAAATTTTAAGGTAGGAATTCGGTGCTACTTACTAAATCCTTAATTGTTTTCAATACCACTCCCCTAAGTTGGTTCATATTTGGTAGTGTGTCTCCACATAAGTGCCGGTATTCGTTAGACGCGAAAGCCGGGCAATGACAAAGGAAATGCTCCAACGTCTCATTTCATTTCATTTCTTCCCCGCATGCCCTACACATGCTATCACTTGCCGCACCGATTTTACATAAGTGAGCTCGTAGTCCGATATGTCCCGTTATGATACCAATAGCTATACTGACCTCGTCTTCTTAGGATCTGAATCCCCCCATAGGATTTTCGCCGTCCTACCTTCGCTGTTCCACAATGTTGCACGCGCATTCGTCCTCCACTCCCTTAACTGGACTGCGTCGACTCGAAAGGCTTCGGGTTAACCAAGTTTATTGATGGCAGTCCTCTGGCCTTCACCGTCAAATCGTCTGCCCTTTCATTTCCCCTTACTCCGTTATGGCACGGTAACCAAACGATGCGGATTTTGCCATCCTCAGAGAAGGCGTTAAACTTAAACCTTACCGTCCTGGTTGTAATTGGCCTTATGGCAGTTTTATTGTCTTTGAAAGATGTTCACACTCGACGTCCTTGCATTAGCACCACACCACTTCACGCATTTCGTGATCACCCGATATCCGCCTGCAGGACCGTATTATGATCAGACAGTCTAAAACAGATCTCAGTCCCTGGGTTCTCAATGTAAACCCCCAGGCCCACTCTGTCCTCTAGCTTTGATCCATCCGTGTAAAATGATCTTCCAGATGGCAATATTAGGGTTCCGTCAATCCAAGACTGTGCCGATGGCAGCAATGCCTCGCACTCGTCTTCAAGGTTCATCTCAGGTATACGATCGAAAACCTCTCCACTTCCTTCCAGGTTTCCTATCGTCGCCTCGATTATACCGCGATGGTATGAGCTGATCCCATCCTCAATCCATTCTCCCATCGCCTTAAGTCTCATAGCCACAGTGACTGCCTCGCACTTAATCTGTATGTCAATGGGTCGGATATCTAGAATAGTCTCCAGTGCCCTAGTGCGCGTGGTCCTCATTGCTCCGCCTATACCAAGACAACATGTTCTCCGAACCTGTTGTCTGGTCCTTATGTTGCACTTTTTCTCCATAGCAGTCCACCAAACTAATGAGGCGTAAGTAAGTATTGGTCTAATCGCGTTCCTGTAGAACCAGTGGACTATCCTAGGATTCAGGCCCCATTTCGAGCCTACGGCCTGTCTACATAGCGCCTAACATCTGTGAGCCTTCTCAGTATGCTCCTGCATGTGACACTTCTAATTAAATTTCCTATCCAGGAGGAGGCCACCGTAGCGCAAAGGTGAGCATGTCCGCCTATGACGCTGAACGCCTGGGTTAGCATCCTGGCGATACCATCAGAAAAAATTCAGCGGTGGTTTTCCCCTCCTAATGCTGGCAACATTTGTGAGGTATTATGCCATGTAAAAACTTTTGTCCAAAGAGGTGTTGCACTACTGCACGCCGTTCGGACTCTGCTATAAAAAGGAGGCCCCTTATCATTGAGCTTAAAAACTTGAATCGGAATGCGCTCATTGATATGTGAGAAGTTTGCCCCTGTCCCTTAGTGGAATGTTAATGGGCAAAATTTGCATTGCATCCAAGATCACACCAAAGTATTTTACCTTGTCAGATATCGAAATTGAGGAAACGTGGTGCGTTAAATTGGTCCACCTTTGTCATCCTCGTGAACAAGCAGATTTCGGTCTTCTCTGGGTTAACATTGAGACCTCTGGGTCTAGCCCAGTCAAACGCCATATGCAATACCCTTTCGGCCCCTCTGCATAGCTCGTTCGGATCCTTACCCCTTAGAAGTATTATAACATCGTCTACATAGCAGACGGGTTCAAATCCCTCCTCAGTCAGCATCCGTAATAGGTCATTTATGGTGGTGACCCATAGGATTGACGATAAAATGCCCCCTTGTGCCCCTTTCTCACTTATATTTATGCCATGGGACACACAATTTATCCATCTGTTCATTGGCATATGGTTTATCCAGTCTCTAAGGACCGGGTCCACCAGGTACTGGTCTAAGGATTGGATCTGTGTGTCGCTCCGCACATTGTTAAAAGCCCCCTCGATGTCAATGCATACCGCCAGTGTGTACGTTTTGGCATCGAAGGATTCTTCTATTTTATGCACAACCTCGTGCAGCGCAGTCTTCACCGACCTTCCCTTGGCATAGGCATGCTGTTTGTATTTGAGCAGTTCGCTGGATGTCCTACTCTTTATCATGGTGTCCACAGTACGTTCCATGGTTTTTGAGTAGAAAGAATGTAAGGTTTATGGGTCTGTAGGCCTTTGGTGTAGCATAACTTGCCTTGGCGGGGTTGGGTATAAACACCACCCTTGCCTCCTGCCAGGCTTTCGGAGTATATGCAAGTCTTAGGCACGCTGCGCAAATTTTGGCCAGACGAGGTGCCAGATAGTATGCCTCTTCTTGTAGTAACGCCGGAAATATTCTATCAGGTCCGGGAGACTTAAATGGTTTCAAGCTCCTCAAGGGGTAAGAGTGAACATTTGGGTAGTTAGGGAGATGGACAAACTAAAGTGGTTTATAATTTTAGCTACAATTAAATCAATAATCATGGTTATAGACAGATCATTTTATTCACAATTTTTCGTTTGCTTCTCTTTCGAGACGAGCTCAATGATCTTACATTTTTTGCAATGGAAAAAGAAAGTCCGAGACCACAATACACCAATCAATATAGGACGCGTTTCGTATTTGGTTAGAGGACTTTTCAACCATATTAGGTAAGCAGGTTTCAAGGGCCATACTTTTGTGGTACTTATGTCGGATATATCGCTAAAACGGGTATACGTTGTTAGAACGACTCAAGCACAAGTTTGCCACCTTTTACACTGGCTGTCTCTTCCACCACATGTGTTTTTGTAGTAGTGGACTTATTTTCCATACAACTACCTTGCTTCCATGGCATACACATGTCATAAAGTATATATTTTCTGGATCCTCTCGGCATTATGATTCAATGTATCCATGTCCGTCCTTCTGTCGAAATCAAGATAGCGGTTGAACTCAAATAGCTAGCAGCTTAAAATTGTTCACAGATACTTAATATTGATGTAGGTCATTGTAGATTGAAGATGGGCCATATCGGTTCAGATTTGGATATAGCTCACATACAAACCGATCTCCCGATTTGACGTCTTGAGCCCCTTTTCCGACATGGCTGAAATTTTGCATGCAGTGTTATGTATTTTAACAACTGTGCCAAGTACGGTCCGAAACGGTCTATAACCTGATATAGCTCACATATAAATCGATCTCCCAATTTGACTCCTTGAGCCCTTGGAAGCCATTTTCATCCGATTTGGCTAAAATTTTACACATAGTGTATTGTAACGACTACAAACAACTGTGTCTAGTACGGTTCAAATCGGTTTATTACCTGATATAGCTCCCATATAAACCGATCTTCCGGTTTGACTTCCAGAGTCCTTACAAGACGCATTTTTTGTCCGATTTGGCTGAAATTTTCAATGCTTTGTTCTGTAATGACTTTCAACAACTGGACCGCACAGTTGTTGAAAGAATCAGTCTATAACCTAATATTACTCCCATGTCAACCGGTCTCTCGATCATCCTTGTTCGGTTCCTAGAAGCTTTAATTTTTGCTGGTTTGACAGAAGTTTGGTATGTAGAATAAAATAATGTCCATCAATTAAATTTATTTTGTATAAATTTTTTACAGAATCCATGGTGGTTGGTTCCCAAGATTTTTTTTTTATTTTATATTAAATTTTAACTTTCACTTTGATGTAATCAAATTTAAAGTTTGAAAGAGAGCTGCTATGATTTTTTCGAGGGAAATTGTTCTTGATAGCGTATACGTAATTGTATTTTCGGTAACATTACACATACGCACTACTGGTCTTTAATGGTAAAACCATTGGAGACATTTTAAAAACCACCACAGAAGGATGGGGGTATATTCATTTTGTACATTCCGTTTGTAACACATCGAAATATCCATTTCCGGCCCTAATATAAGACGCATTTTTTATCCGATTGCGCTGAAATTCTGGGCAGTGAGTTATGTTAGGCTCCTTGTTTAATTTGGCCGAGGTCGGTCCAGATATGGACACAGCTGCCATATGTACCAATCTCCCGGTCGATATTTCGATGTAACTGCCATATAGACCGATCTCTCGATTTATAATTTGAGGCCCATAATCGGTGGATTTATTGTCCGATTTCGCTGAAATTTGGCTTGACTTCTTGAGCCTATAGAGGGTGCAATTCTCATCCGATTTGACTGAAATTTTGCATGAGGTGTTCTGTTGTGACTTTCAACAACTGTGCTTAGAATAGTTCAAATCGGTCCATAACCTGATATAGCTGCCATATAAATCGATATGGGGTATTGACTTCTTGAGCCTCTACAGGGAACAATTCTTATCCTATTTGGCTGACTTCTTGAGCCTATAGAGGGTGCAATTCTCATCCGATTTGACTGAAATTTTGCATGAGGTGTTTTGTTATGACGTCCAACAACTTTATTAAGAATGGTTCAAATCTGTCCGTAACCTGATATAGCTGCCATATAAACCGATCTGGGGTCATATAAACCAATCTGGGGTCTTGACTTCTTTAGCCTCTAGAGGACGCAATTCCTATCCCATTGGGCTGAAATTTTGCATGCGGTGTTTCATTTTGACGTCCAACAACTGTACCAAGTACGGTGTAAATCGGTTTATAACCTGATATAGCTGCCATATAAACCGATCTTGGATCTTGACTTCTTGACCCATTAGAGGGCGCAAATGCTGTTCGAGGGAGAAATTCTTATCCGATTAGAATGAAATTTTGCACGACGTGTTTTGTTATGATATCCAACAACTGTGTCAAGTACGGTTCAAATCGGTCCATAACCTCATATAGCTGTCATATAAACCGATCTGGGGTCTTGACTTGTTGAGCCTCTAGAGGGCGCAATTCTTATTCGATTGGAATGAAATTTTATGCGCTGTGTTTTGCTATGACTTCCAATAACTGTGCTAAATTAGGTTCAAATCGGTCAATAACCTGATATAGCTGCTATATAAACCGATCAGGGATCTAGACTTCCTGAGCCTGTAGAGGTCGCAATTATTATCCGATTTGCCTGAAATTTTGTACGACGGATTCTCCCATGAGCATCAACACACGTGTTTATTATGTTTTGAAGCGGTCTATAGCCTTATACAGCTCCCATATAAATCGATCTCTCTATTTTACTTCTAAAGCCCCCAAAGGGCGCAATTCTTATTCGAATTGGCTGACATTTTATACAGGTCTCCAACATATTGTATAATTTAATTGTGGTCCGAACTGGACCATATCTTGATATCGCTCTAATAACAGAGCAAATCTCTTCAAGTATCCTTTTTTTGCATAACAAGGATGCCGGGAAAAGAACTCGACAAATGCGATCTATGGTGTAGAAGGGTATATAAGATTCGGCCCGGCCGAACTTAGCACGTTTTTACTTGGTTTTGTTTGTTTTGAAGATGGGCTTCTTTCTGGCGTATACGCAATAAATTGCCGCTAATGGGGTATTTATCGAGAATTTGCAGGGTAAATTTTCAATGAGAGTTTTAGTTCTGGTATATGTCGGGAATTTACAAGGTATGAACATTTATTGTATATTTAGTGAGTATATGCCCATCTCTAGTCATTTTAAAATGTAAAGCCGCTGTTTTCTATGATCCAATTCAAAGACGATTGGGATATATATTAATGTATAGAGAGATATAGCACATTTGGCTCAAAACATAATTTGGGTCGATGTGAAAAATAGTTTGCATCTGCCACAGTAAGATTCAGGGTTTTTCACTAAATTCAAAAATAGAATTTTTTTCATTCCAACAATCTTGGGCCATTTTCTTTACGCAGCAATTTATCACTATTTCTTTCAGTCATCCGATTATTTCAAGTACTTAATCCATTTTGTCTGCAGACTACTTTAACAGAAAGCCGTTACATCATTAAGAGATGTCTTTCTGAAGAGTTTTGTTTTACTTTCATTTTATTTTAACGTCAATCATATTAATAACACATCAAAATTGAAATATTATCGATTTCATTTGTCTAACATTTCATAAAAATAGCAAAGAAAAAAAACAATAAACTGTTAGAGAATGGGCAAACAATTAATGCATGTATGTAGCCTTCAACGTATCAAAAACAATAATCTCCTCACTGCAAAGTGTTGAAGGAACAGCAAGGATAGGCAATTATATTTTGTAACAAGATAAGTATCAAGCAATCGGATAAGTATCTTTTATTAGTATTAGTATTATAGGCTTATATTTGGAACAGAAAAAAAAGCATTTAGGCATCAGATAGTCAATATGATTCTCCATGGGAGAATGTTTGATCCTACAAATGATGCCAAAGTATAGAGTTTCTCTTAAGAACCGATCTTCAGACTTAAAGTCTTGCGGCAATAAGTTGGTAATTTTTCACAGTGAGTTCTGGTAGACCCCTTTTCATTTCTGTGAAGTGCGGTTCAGATCGGACTATATTTGGAAATAGCTGCCCTTAGACTGACCAGCTGATCTCCCGATTTATGGTATTGAAGCCATAAAAGAACCATTTAGTATGTATGTTCTAGTAGACCCCTTCCCACTCCTGTCAAATATGGTACAGATCGGACCATATTTGGATATAGCTGCTCTATATACCGATCTCCCGATATTGTGTAATGGGCCTATAAAACAAGCATTTTTCATCCTATTTCAACGAAGTTTTGCACAGCGAGTTCCGGTACTTCTCTAAACCTTTTTGTTGAATATCGTCCAGATCGGAGCATATTTGGATATAGCTGCTATATAGGCCGATCTCCCGATATAGAGTATTGAGCCCATAAAAGGAACATTTTTCATTCGATTTTGATGAAATTTTATTTTATGTATTTAACCAATAAATATCCCAGCGTTGGGTATTTACCCGGTAGAAACCCATTCCCAATCATTACTCCAGGTTTGAAATGACATGGTCCAAGCCGAACCCAATAGCTTTCTATATAAGATGAAGTCCAATTGGACAACATTTGGAAGCCTGATAAGAAAAGGCCATCTTAAAGTAATAGAAGAGACGAAGACTATTCAGAGGAAGACCATTTAGAGAAAGAGTCTTCAGAAGGAGACTTCTCAGGCTACTCAAAGAGCTGGACTTACTAAATACTAAATTTCCCATGAACATTCCATTAAGAAGCAGGGGATACTTCTCTCATATCAAGGAGTGCAGTCCGATTAAAGTTTAAGCTCAATGATAAGGTGCCTCCTTTTTATGCCGAGTACGAACGGCATAACGTATAGCGACGCCACTTGGTAGAGAAGTTTTAACATGGCACGAAACCTCACAAATGTAGCCAGCATTAGTGAGGGAAAAACCATGGCTGAAAAATTTTCTGATGTTAACGCCGGGATTTGAACCCATTCGGCATCATAGGCGGACATGTTAACTTCTGCGCCAGGGTGGCTGCCCAGAGGAGGACAACTAAGAGAACAACTACTCAGAAGATGACAATTCAGAGGACGACAAATCAGAGGACGACAACTCAGAGGAAGATTATACAGTCGAAAATTACAGAGGAGACCTACTAAGAGAAAGACTACTCAGCTGGGCCAAAAATATCGATGGCGTTATTGATACTATTGGCAAAATGAGATTTTTTGCAAAATTAAACAAAAACAAGTAAAAAGGTTCTAAGTTCGGACGGACCGAATCTTATATACCCTCCACCATGGATAGCAATTATCAAGTTCTTTGGCCAGCATATAGATAAAACAAGTTCTTTGCCAGCCATCTCATTATTGGCAAACAGAAGATAATGAAAATAATTGCGTCCTTAATGGGCTCAAGAAGTAAAATCATGAGATGAGTTTATATAGAAGCCAAATCAGTTTATGAACCGAATCCATTGAAAGTCATAACAAAATTTTACCCAAATCGGATAAGAAATGCACCGTCTAGAGGCTCAAGAAGTCAAAATCCGAGATAGCTTTATAGGGTCTCAGAGGAATATTTCGTGGAGTTACAAACATAATGACGAAATTAGTATACCCCCCCCAATTCTTATCCGATTGGAATGAAATTTTGCATGACGTGTTTCGCTATGATATCCAACAACTGTACCAAGTATGGTAAAAACGGTCCATAACTTGATATAGCTGCCATATAAACCGATCTGGGATTTTGACTTCCTGAGCCTCTAGAGGTCGCAATTATTATCCGATTTGTCTGACCATCACCATACGGGTTTATTTTGGTCTGAATGGTCTGAATATAGCCTGATACAGCTCCCATATAAATCGATCTCTTTATTTTACTTCTTGAACCCCCAGGGCGCAATTCTTATTCGAATTGGCTGACATTTTACACAGGTCTCCGAAATATAATTGAATTGTGGTCCAAACCGGACCATGTCTTGATATCGCTCTAATAGCAGAGCAAATCTTTTCATATATCCTTTTTTTTTGCCTAAGATGAGATGCCGGGAAAAGAACTCGACAAATGCGATCCATGGTGGAGAGTATATAAGATTCAGCACGGCCGAACTTAGCAGGCTTTAACTTGTTAGTATTTAGAGCGCACTTCAAGCCGTTTACTGGCTTAGGCGCATGTCCATAGTGGCATAGGTCGGACTAATATTCACACCCTCTAACCTTAGCTTGACTTTGGAGAAAAATTTTAGAAATATTTCATATTATCTCTGATTTTTTATTTAATATCCTATCGCCAAAAATCCTTGTGAAATTTCAAATTGAATTTCTTACTATATTCTTCTAAAAGCTATTTTTTTTTCTTCTTTTACCAAATCGTTGTACACTGCTCTCTCTTTTTGTTATTAAGAGCAACAAAAGCTGAAGCTATGGCAGCAGCGGCTACACCATCGGATCGTTATCATTGACACATAATGGCCTAAGTCAATTGTCGGTCGTTGGCATTAGTTGTCTTTTGTAATTGACAGTTATGGCCAAATGTGGATTCATGTGGCTGTAGCGATAGCAAGACAAGGGGAGAGATGTATGTCTTTCAATAAATTGCTTCGAGTGTTTATTATCAGTTATTCTATGGGTCGTTTTGACGGGTCATAGCATATGCCGAAGAAGAAAAGAAAAGCAAACAATTTTGAAATATTGTTCATTATCTAATGACAATCTAAGGGAAATAAACACAAAGCTCTTGAAGATAAACAAGTAAGAAGGCGTTAAGTTCGGCCGGGCCGAACTTTGGATACCCACCACCTCGGGTATATATGTGAACCACATTTAGTCAAAATCCAGTGAAAAATGCATACCTTATGCCCCATAGCAGCTCTATAGATATCATCCGATTTAGACCAAATGCTTATAAGTACAAGTCATTGTTCAACCGAGAGATCGGTCTATATGGCAGCTATATCCAAATCTGGACCGATCTGAGCCAAATTGAAGACAAATATCGAAGGGCCCAACACAAATCATTATCCCAAATTTCGGCGACATCGGACAATAAATGCGCTTTTTATGGGCCCAAAACCTTAAATCGAGAGATCGGTCTATATGGCAGCTATATCCAAATCTGAACCGATCAGGGCCAAATAGAAGAAAGATGTCGAGGGGCCTAAGGCAAATCACTGTCCCAAATTTCAGCAAAATCGTATAATAAATGTGGCTTTTATGGGCTTAAGACCATAAATCGGAGGATCGGTCTATATGGCAGCTATATCCAAATTTGGACCGATCTGAGCCAAATTGACGAAGGATGTCGAAGGGCTCAACGCAACTCACTGTCCCAAATTTCAGCAAAATCGGATAATAAATGTGGCTTTTATGGGCCTAAGACCATAAATCGGAGGATCGGCCTATATGGCAGCTATATCCAAATTTGAGCCGATCTGGACCAAATTGACGAAGGATATCGAAGGGCTCAACGCAACTCACTGTCCTAAATTTCAGCAAAATCGGATAATAAATGTGGCTTTTAGGGGCCTAAGACCATAAATTGGAGGATCGGTCTATATGGCAGCTATATCCAAATTTAGACCGATCTGAGCCAAATTGACGAAGGATATCGAAGGGCCCAACGCAACTCACTGTCCCAAATTTCAGCAAAATCAGATAATAAATGTGGCTTTTATGGGCCTAAGACCATAAATCCGAGGATAGGTCTATATGGCAGCTATATCCAAATCTGGACCGATCAGTGCTAAATTGACGAAGAATGTCGAAGGGCCTAACACAACTCACTGTGCCAAATTTCATCCAAATCGGATATAAAATGTGGGTTTTATGGGCCTAAGACCCTAAATCGGAGGATCGGTCTATATGGCAGCTATATCCAAATCTGGACCGATCTGAGCCAAATTGACGAAGGATGTCGAAGGGCCTAACACAACTCACTGCCCCAAATTTCAGTAAAATCGGATAATAAATGTGGCTTTTATGGGCCTTAGACCGTAAATCAGCGGATCGGTCTATATGGGGGCTATATCAAGATATAGTCCTATATAGCCCATCTTCGAACTTAACCTGCTTATGAACAAAAAAAGAATCTGTGCAAAATTTCTAAATCTGGACCGACTTTCGTGAAATTTTCCACACATATTAGGACGTCAAATAAAACACCTCGCGCAAAATATTTTCAAGATCGGACTAAAACTGTGGCTTCAACAGCCTTAAAAGTTCATATCGGATGAAAGATATATATGGGAGCTATATCTAAATCTGAACCGATTTTGATGAAATTTTCCAGTTATGTTAAGATCAACAAAAGAGTCCATGCCAAATTCTGTGCAGATTGGTTGAAAATTGTAGCTACTACTGTCATTTAAGTACAAATCGGGCGATACATATATATGGGAGCTATATCTAAATCTGAACCTATTTTTATGAAATTTTGCACACATATGTAGACCTCAAATTAAACAACCCATGCAAAATTTTGTAAAGATGGGATGAAAATTTTGGCTTCTACAGCCTTAAACGGCCATATCGTATGAAAGATATATATGGGAGCTATATCTAAATTTTGAAATTCATTCATGAAATTTTCCACACATATTAGGACGTCAAATAAAACACCTCACGCAAAATATTTTAAAGATCGGACTAAATCTGTGGCTTCTACAGCCTTAAAAGTTCATATCGGATGAAAGATATATATGGGAGCTATATCTAAACCTGAACCGATTTGTATGAAATTTTGCACAAATATGTAGACCTCAAATAAAATACCCAATGCCAAATTTTGTAAAGATCGGGCGAAAATTGTGGCTTCTACAGCTATAAAAAGCCATATCGGATGAAAGATATATATGGGAGCTATATCTAAATATGAACCGATTTTTTTCAAAATCAATAGCGTTTATTCTTGGGGCAAAAAAGTGATATGTGCAAAATTTCGTGACAATCAAATGCAAGAATACATGGACTCACAGACGGACGGACGGACAGACGGATATGGCTAAATCGAATCGAATCTGAGTCGATCGGTATACTTATCAGTGGGTCAAGCTCTTCTCCCTTTTAGCGTTGCAAACACATGCACAAATCTATGATACCCTCTTCCATAGTGGTGGTGCAGATTGCATATATTATTGTAGCCTGCGAAGGCTACGTTCTATGGTCTCATGAAGTCAAATCGGGATTTCTACTTTGCGGCTTTATCAGGTTATAGATCGATTTACCATAAGCATTTAAAACACCATTGCAATAAACATGAAAAATTTTTGGGCAAATCTAACTCCCGACAACCATAAAAAGACCCTTCTTTAAGAATTGGCGTGAAGAAACAAGCAATGCATAGTTGAAAGGTACAAAAAATGGATTCTGTTCCATCTTTTAGGTTGGGTGTCATTTGCCAGCCTTTAGAATATATCTTTGCTTCACATTACACTCTGCACAACCTCATGTTCTTATAGATACCTACACCATTACATAGGCATGTGTAAGTGTTCTATTTTATCAGCTTCTTTCTTACACTTTCTTAAAGCCACATTTCGCAACACAAAAGTCAATCCTTTGTGTACTACAAACGGCCTTAACGATGTCGTTGATGGTCCTGTAGATGAACACTGCACTCTCACAATTTTGAGTAGTTGCAACTACCATGAATGCGATGTCATGGGAGTCTGTGTGTGTGCGTGTGTGCACGCTATGATGACATATAATGAAGCACCTATACGTGTATAGAGATGTACTTACATGTCATGTGTGTGAGCTTAGATGTCATCTTGTTTAGAAGTGCGTGATCTAGTAATAGATTATGATATTAAGTATTTGTGTCACCAGTTTGAATATTGTGGGGGATTTTGGATAGAAATCTAAATTGAAATTTTACAGAACAACAAGTAAAAGAGTGCTAAGTTCGAAAAAATGGGTTCAGATTAAAATTGCAATAATGTGGTGATTTGTGAACCGATACTGACGAAGTTTGGCAGCAAAGATTTTCTTTAAAATTTCATAACTGGTGAATTTCATAGAAATCGGTTCAGATTTAAATATAGCTCACACATATTTTTATATAACGACCGATTTTCACCCCATATCTATGTTCGTCAGATTTTGGAAGATTTACAATAATTTTGTCTTTTGTCAAAGGTAGTTATTCCAAACAATTTTATCGACTTTTCCGAAAGCAGATTATAATACCAACCCTAAGTCATGAATTTCTTATAAGTCGTGATATCTCGTGGTTTGTGAGTCCTGATTCGCGTTGTGAGTCGTGAAAAAAATCGGTCCAAATTTAGATATAGCCCTAAATATCTTTTATCCGATGTGACCTATTATGGCTGTAGCAGCCACAGTTTTTGATACGATCTTTACAAAATTTCGTTGGCTCATGGCGTTAAATTCTATATAAATTCTCCACTGTGTCCTATTCTCCAAAGTCACATTGCGTGTCTTTTGTTGTTGCTGCTGCTACGACAACTACTGCTCGCCATAAGTGTTACTCTGTGGCACTCTTATCAATGAGGGCAGCATGTGAGGTAATGAATGATATGTCTTTATTGCTGATGAGTAGTTTATTCTATGGAGGTGGTGGTAGTGGTGGGCAATTACCGCAAGTGGCCCATTGACACCAAGAAGTAAGTCTTGTAATTGGGACAGTAATGACAGCCAACGAACTTATGCTCAAAACAGAGAAAAGAATTGTGGCCCTTTTGGGGAACTACGGAACCATAGAGACACCAAGTATAAGACATTACCTGCAGCCCAAAATGAAGGACATGTTCAACGCAGCAGCAGCAACAACAGTATAAAGAATTTCCCAGAATGACAAATTAAGGATACTTCAGTTTTACCGTGTGAGCAACACAACACAACACATTTATTCAAATTGTCATACAAGTGGGTGCGTTTCGCTGGAAATGTTCATGTGAAAATGGCATTTTGTATTTGAGAAGAAAGGGGTGCAAGAAGGTGACCCAGGAAGTTGTGCATACTTTATGTGGCAAGTACTAAATAATTGAAAAAACGTTTTGCTCAATACAAACAAGTCAAAAAGGCATTATGTTCGGCTGGGACGGACTTTGGATACTCACCAACTCGGGTGAGTTGTTATAATCCGGTGAAAAAAAATATGATCCGATTTGGACCAAACTCGGCACGAACGTCGAATGGTACACAATTCACTGCCCAAGTTTGTTAAAAAGAATATTGGTTTTTATGACAGTTATATCCAAATATAGACCCAACTGACCCATATATGGTATAGATGTCCAAAAGCCTTACATAGATGTGCCGAATTCCAGCCAAGACCATAAATGGGAAGATCGATCTCGATGGCAGCTATATCCAAATTAAGACCATTGGGGGCCATATTGAACACGAGTGTGGAAGAGTCTAGCATCATTCATCGCTCACAATGCCATGGCAGCAGGTTGTAGGCATCGGATTGACCCGATAGAGTCCTTAAGACAAGGGCAGCCGCCTCAGTGCACGTGTTCGTCGTTTCTCCGTCATGGGAGAGGCGCATCCTGGAGTGACTTCTCCTTCTGATTCGTGCCGGGATTGAAAATAACCCCGGTCCCTGGTTCTGTTCTGTTTGCTAGCACCGCCTTCATCATCGGTCGTTGTCGGTGAGTTGTAGCCGGTGCATTGGGTGTGTGCATTTCCGATATTGCCCTGGCCTTACGTCACTACGGGAGTATAGTGGCACTGAATATGTTGGAAGCTGCTTTGCGAACATATACGGCAGTGGGTCAAAAGCGTCGTCTTCGTCGGACTATGTAACCCCTCCGATCTGAACCGTGTGGCAATATGCGCAACATCAGCATCCCAGGTCCCATATAGCCGGGCCAGTGCCGGGAAGTGTATCATTCCTGCAATTGAGTAACTACGGACACCGAGGCAAGATGGACGAGATAGTACACTTTTTGATTCGGAAAAACTTATTGTTTTCACCGATCTAGGAGGCAAATCTGACCCACACCTGCAGCCTGCACAGTTTTCACGGATACAATGTGTTACGTAAGGATCGCTTAAGGAGTGGAGGTGGGGAATTGGCCTTCGTGGTACACCATTCCGTGCAGTATAGACCCATCTCACCTGCGCTTGACGCTAGTGACCCCTACATGGAATGTATTGGGAAAGCAGTCAAGTCCGGTACTGCCGAGATAGAGCTATATAACATGTACACACCTTCGGTTGGTAGTTGTGTCCCCTTTAAAGGTCTAAACTTGGCCCTACATTAGTGGCCTACTTTCTGGTCATAATCGCCTGGTTCTACGAGACTCTAATGCTCATCACACTTCATGACATTCTCCTCTAGATAACGAACAGCATAACTTTGGCAGGGAATGACGATGCTCCGACTAGGATTACGAGGAGGTGCAGGAGCTCGCCAGTCATTTCCATTGCATCCCCTGATCTTCTGAGGAACATATCCTGGCAAGGCATTATTTCCTTGGGATCAGATCACCTCCTCATAATTCTCACCATCGATCGACCACTCGATTTCAGAAGAGATTTGAAGATATCTGGTACCAATCCATTTTCCATCTTCATCCACATTGTTCACTACAGATACGCGTGAGGTGAATAATGAGCTGATTGTGATAGTCGATGGAAAATCAATTTCGACCATCAAGTATCCCAAAATGTTTGGTGTTACATTAGATAGCTCTAACACATTTTCCCCACATGCCACGGTAATCTGCGATAAAGTCAAAAGTAGAAACAAGGTCCTCAAGTCACTTGCCGGCAGCACTTGGTGTGCTGTCCTAAAATATTTGATGTCACATTTGACAGCTCTCACAAATGCTCCCCACATGCCAGTGTAATCTGCGATAAGGTCAGAAATTGAATCAAGGTTCTCAAGTTACTTGCCGGCAGTACTTGGTGTGCTCACAAAGGAACCTTGTTGACCACGTACAAAGCAATTTGCCGGTCTGTGGTTATACAGCGTCGGCTATATGAAACGGGTGAATTTTGTCCTTGAAGAACCAGAGTAGTTCTGGCTCACTTATGATCCGGCAGATGCAGCAGCCTCAATTCCTACGGGATGTGTGTCCGATTGAGACCTGGGATCACAAGTCACTTGTTTACCTTTCTCGTCAAACCCAGACGCCTCAGACCCAGATCCCTCTGGACGCTGCCCATCTAAGTCACAGAGCTCCTGGATCTGGATATAAGACAGAATCAAGCAAGCGAACGTTAAAACAGAACACACTTCTACAACAACAACAACCTCTTTGGTAAGAAGTGTTTACATGGCATAGTACCTTCCCAACTAGGGGGATATTACCACCGTTTTCTACTTGCCTGAATTCAAATTCAGACATACAGTGTCATAGGCGGACAAACCACGTTTTGCGCTACGGTGCACAGTGTTGCCTCTTAGTGTATTCGTTGGACATAAATAGTTAGAGTTACTATAGATCCTTAAAATGTTGCACAGAAGTAAATTTGAGTGTAATACAGAAAAAAGTGGAGTATGGTTCAAATCGGTCTATAAACTGGTATAGCTGCCATACATCTCCCCTCCCGACATCTGACCTCAATATGGTTCAGATCGGACTATATATAGATATAGCTGCCATATAGACTGTTCTCCCTATAAAGGGTCTGAAGACCATGAAAGCTTTATTTTTCAATATATTTCGCAGAAATTTAGAATAGTGCGCAGTTTTAAGCCTCCCAGTATCCGACCCAAATATGGTACAAATCGGACTATATTTAGATGTAGACCGATCTGCCGATAAAGGGTCTGAAGCCCATAAAAACTTTATTTTTTAACCAATTTCGCTAAAATTTGAAACAGTGATATTTTTTTTGGCCTCCTGATACCCGAACTAAATTAGGTTCAGATCGGACTGCTGATAAGGGGGTCTGAAGCCTATAAAAGATTTATTTATTACACGATCTCGCTGAAATTTGAAACAGTGAGTGGGTTAAGACCTCCCAACATCCGACTTAAATATGGTTCAGATGGGACTATATTTAGATATAGCTGCCATATAGACCACTCTGCCGATAAGGGGACTATAGCCCATAAAAGCTTTATTTATTACACGATTTCGCTAAAATTTTAAACAGTGAGTTTTTCTGATAGCGATATCCTACCTTAACATAGTTCAGATCAGTTTATGATTGGATATATTTGCCAAAAAGACCAATATTTTGTTCTACAAAATTGAATAGTGACATATATATTAGACCACTCAATGCCCGTGCCGAATTTGGGTGCTTAAGTTATCCAATTTTCACCTGATTGTGACGAAATGGGATTTACATATAAACCCGAGGTGGTGGGTATCCAAAGATCGGCCCAGCCGAACTTAATGCCTTTTTATTATACGCATGGTGTTTTGGTATCACTTCCAACAACTGCGCTATGTATGGTTTAAATCGGTCCATAACCCGATATAGCTGCCATATAAACCGATCTTGGGTCTTGACTTCTTGAGCCTCTAGAGTGCGCAATTCTTATCCGATTGGAATGATATTTTGCACGACGTGTTCTGTTATGATATCCAACAACTGTGCCATGTATGGTTCAAATCGGTTTATAACCTGATATAGCTGTCATATAAATCGATCTTAGGTCTTGACTTCTTGAGCCTCTAGAGGGAGCAATTCTTATCCGATTTGTATGAATTTTTGCACGATGTATTTTGCCATGATGTCAAACAACTGCGCCAAGTATGGTTCAAATCGGTTCATAACCTGATATAGCTGTCATATAAACCGATATTGGGACTTGACTTCTTGAGCTTCTAGAGGGCGCAATTCCTATCCGATTTGGCTGAAATTTTGCATAACATATTTTATTTTTACTTTTAACAACTGTGTCAAATAAGGTTCAAATCGGTTCATAACCTAATACAGCTGCCATATAAACCGATCCGGGATCTTGACTTCTTGAGCCTTTAGAGGTCGCAATTATTATCCGATTTGCCTGAAATTTTGTACGACGGATCCTTTCATGACCATCAACATACGTGTTTATGATGGTCTGTATCGGTCTATAGCCTGATACAGCCCCCATATAAATCGATCTCTATATTTTACTTCTTGAGTCCCCAAAGGGTGCAATTCTTATTCGAATTGGCTGACCATTTACACAGATATCCAATATATATATATATATATATAATTGAACTGTGGTCCAAACCGAACCATATCTTGATATCGCTCTAATCTTATATCCTTTTTGCCGAAGAAGAGATGTCGGGAAAAGAACTCGACAAATGCGATCCATGGTGGAGGGTAAATAAGATTCGGCCCGGCCGAACTTAGCACGCTTTTACTTATTAACCCTGCTTCCTTAAAGGGGCAAAACATCTTTTTTAACAAATAATACAAAATGTTAAATTGAAGCAGGTTTGTGCAGCTGAAATGTTGCTTTTTTGATTCAGGACACTTCATTGATTCAGGACACTTCATTGAACAGCACTAAAAAAGAATAAGGGCGGACCATTCGGCCCTTTTTAGATCCATTCTGCTGAAATTTCAATTTTGACAGTTATTGCTTCATTTTAGCAACTTATTAAAAACTAATAGTACTAACCATATATGCATGTCTGTGACATCGTTCTCCGTTTTGGAGATCTATTTCTATTTTGATACCCCAAAAAAAAAATCTAAAAAATTTTAGTTTTTGGCAAAAATATGTAGCATTCATTTCCAAAAAAACCTTCGAACGAAAACATTGATTAGTTGAAGGGGGACCTCAAATATAAATACTTGTTTTTTAAATCTTCTTATTTGAGGGATTAATTTAAAAAATTTGTAAAAATTGGGTTGCCCAAAAAGTAATTGCGGATTTTTTAAAAGAAAGTAAATGCATTTTTAATAAAATTTAGAATGAACTTTAATCAAATATACTTTTTTTACACTTTTTTTCTAAAGCAAGCTAAAAGTAGCAGCTGATAACTGACAGAAGAAAGAATGCAATTACAGAGTCACAAGCTGTGAAAAAATTTGTCAACGCCGACTATACGAAAAATCATTTTCATTATTCATTTTCGATTTTTGCATTTTTGTCCAATGGGGCAACATTGTGCGTCCGATATGGCTAGGTTGATTCAGAATGTCAAGAAGATTAAGAATATACATCAATACCCCAAGGTTGAATAAACGGAATGACTTGATTAGTATCCCCCCCACCCAATGGTGTTGGGTATAAAAAGGAAACGGAAATGTTAAAACCCATTAAATCACTTCGTTTTCATATTGCTCATCACTTTTCTACGTAGACATTCAATGTAATATTTGGATATTTGGTATGCATTACATGATTTGCCGTTATGATTTTTTTTCCAAATTCTAATAGAATGATCAAACAATGAATTTTACTTGCCGTGAATGGCTTCAATAAACTTCGCAATATAAAATCCAGACATATGCCAGGTGAATACTTAAGCATGACAGCCATATATTCTCATCACGATTGCCCGCATATGATTATGAAATACGCATGTATACATGACCTTGGAAAGAAAACGGCAAAATAATGTGAAATGATAATAATAACAAGTAAAAAGGCATTGAATACCCACCAACTCCGATATATAAAGGGTGATTTTTTTGAGGTTAGGATTTTCATGCATTAGTATTTGACAGATCACGTGGGATTTCAGACATGGTGTCAAAGAGAAAGATGCTCAGTATGCTTTGACATTTCATCATGAATAGACTTACTAACGAGCAACGCTTGCAAATCATTGAATTTTATTACCAAAATCAGTGTTCGGTTCGAAATGTGTTCAAATTTTGACAAATTTTGTTCAGCGATGAGGCTCATTTCTGGTTGAATGGCTACGTAAATAAGCAAAATTGCCGCATTTGGAGTGAAGAGCAACCAGAAGCCGTTCAAGAACTGCCCATGCATCCCGAAAAATGAACTGTTTGGTGTGGTTTGTACGCTGGTGGAATCATTGGACCGTATTTTTTCAAAGATGCTGTTGGACGCAACATTACGGTGAATGAACACATTTCGAACCGAACACTGATTTTGGTAATAAAATTCAATGATTTGCAAGCGTTGCTCGTTAGTAAGTCTATTCATGATGAAATGTCAAAGCATACTGAGCATCTTTCTCTTTGACACCATGTCTGAAATCCCACGTGATCTGTCAAATACTAATGCATGAAAATCCTAACCTCAAAAAAATCACCCTTTATATATATTTACAATCTTTTGTTATAATACATTGAAAAATGCATCTTTTATTTCGATCTCCATCGGTATATAATCAGCTATATCGAAACCTTGACCGATTTTGAAGAGGGATATCGAAGAACATAATACAACTCGCTATACAAAATTTTATCGAAATCGAATAATAAATACGCCTTTTTATTGGGCCAAAACCGTAAATTAAGGGATGAGTTTGTATGGCAGTTATATCGAAATATGGACGGATCTTAACCATACTCGGTGCGAATGTCAAAGGGTCTAACGCAACACATTGTGCCTAATTTCAGCGAAATATGTTAATCAATTCACTTTTTAATGGATCTAAAACCTTGAATCGATTGATCGGTCTATACGACAGCTATATCCAAATCTAATCCGATCAGGGTTATATTGAACAGGGATAACAAGTAGCCTAACACAACTCGCTATACCAAATTTCAGCGGTGGTGTGTATAATAATGAAGAACAAGTAAGAACGTGCTAAGTTCGACCGGGCCCAATCTTAAATACCCTCCACCATGGGTCGTATTTGTCGAGTTCTTTTCCTGGTATCTCTTTTAAGGCAGACAAAGGATAAATGAAATGAATTGCTATGCTATTGGAGCTTTATCAAGTTCGGGTGCGATTCGGACCATAATTGAATTGAATATTGGAGACCATAATAGAAGTCATGGTGCCAAATTTCAGCCAATTCGAATCATAATTGCGCTTTCTAGTGGATCAAGAAGTCAAGATCCCAGATCGGTTTATATGGCAGCTATATCAGGTTATGGACCGTCATGAACCATATGAACCACACTATTATTCAAAGTCATAACAAAACATCCCATGCAAAATTTCAGCCAAATCGGTTACAATTGCGCTCTAGAAGGGGGCTCAAGAAGTTAAGACTCAAGATGGGTTTATATGGCAGCTATATCAGGTTATGAACCGATTTGAACCATAATAAACACAGTGGTTGGAAATTTTAACAAAACACCCCATGCAAAATTTCACCCAGATCGAATAAGAATTGCGCCCTCTAGTATCTCAAGAAGTCAAAACCCCAGATCGATTTATATGATAACTTCATCAGGTTATGGACCGATTTAAACCATACATGTCACAATTGTTGGAAATCATAACAAAACACGTTGTGCAAAACTTCAACCAAATCGGATAAGAATTTCTCCCTCGGACAAGAATTGCGCCCTCTAGAGCTTAAGAAGTCAAGATCCCAGATCGGTATGATAGCTATATCAGGTAACAAATAGATGAACTGTACTTAGAACAGTTGTTGGAATTGATACCAAAGCACCACGTGCAAAATCTCAGTCAAATCACCCAATATATGCAAAATTTCAAGCATTTCAAAACATGGACCGATTTGGGTTATCTACAATCCCAACCGACCTACACCAATAGAAAGTATTTGTGCAAAATTTCAAGCGGCTAGCTTTACTCCTTTGAAAGTTAGCGTGCTTTCGAAAGACAGACAGACGGACGGACGGACATGGCTAGATCGACTTAAAATGACATGACGACCAATAATATATATACTTTATGGGGTCTCAATCGCATATTTTAAGGTGTTACAAACAGAATGACTAAATATGCCCCCATCCTATGCTGAAGGGTATAAAAATAAGACAATTTCTCTAAGAAAACAAAATACTGAAAAAATTTTCCCTAAAGATAGAGTTTTGAATAATTTTTCTTTAAAGCCAAAATTTCAAACAAATTGTTGTCAAAGACAACATTTTGAATAAGATTTCTCCAAAATCAACATTTTGAAGAAATTTTCTCCTAAGACAAATTTGTTAAAATTTGAAAGCCTTTCTCATTATTAAGGACCCCAGCATACATTTTGATTAGATTCAGGGGGATTATTAAAAATCCCAGGACATTGAATTCTAGGTTGATTTTTTTAAGGCCAACCTTGTGACTAAACATTTTTCCCAATTTGCTATGGATAAATGGAAAACCCATTGGAATCAGGTATTTATTTACAAAATATTGCTGTTTTATATTGCTACCACTGTATGAGCTATACAAATAACCGCTAATCAGAAACACACGTTTTCGATAATAAAGCATAAAATCGAAAAACAAAAAAGTCCCCTTCCCCCCCATTTACCGTAACACAGCCAATGGCAGGACTCTTTCAATATGGCAATAAATGTTAAAATGGAATAAATAAAACGATATAACCCAAGCACGGGCACCAACATATATAAACAACAACAAAACTCCTGCAGGTTTAAATAAACCTGAATACACATTCGCACACTTATTTAACCAAATACACTCGGATATGAAAGTGGAAATAAACTCAACACGTTCTTAACATGCCCCAATGCTATTGACAATAAAAACATAAAATTCCCAATGTGCTAGTACTTCAATATGCAACTAAGGAGGAAACTCCAACAAAGCGGAGGGGGGAGAGAGAGGTGGAGAGAGCAGGAGTGTTCGAGTGTACCAGTGTGTTAACAGACAAGCTTAAAAATTGTATTTGAATTATTGGTAATTGTTAACGAGCATCTGACAAAAGGTAAAATAATACTTACTTGCAGCACAAAGAGTGCGAGGGTGGAGACCTGGTTGTGTTAAGCTTTTCTTGGCAAATAAATTGAAATCTTTTGCTGGAATATAAACGAGCAATAAAAAAAAGCGACAGAATTTTAATATTTATACAAACATGAATGGGTTCTTAAGAATTCTGTCTACACACACACACACACTCACATACTCATAAACACACTCATCATTCAAATCATCGAAAGACAGCCAAGGAAACTGACAGACGTTTACGCCTGCATAGGTACTTAACCATAGAGTTAATATTCTATCTATACCACTACTTGTGCACAACACACTTCACTTCACTCCACTTCACCAACACTCACACACACATGCCTGTCTGTTTATGCATGCTTGGTTATTGAGGAAAATAAACATACACGTAAGCACACACGTTGCTTGCATTCTTGTTGTCATAAAGAAATACTTTGGAGAAATATTATCGTGATTTATATTTTCACAAAAACGCCCAATAACGATTGGCATAAGAGTGCATTTATAAATTATATTAGAATAAATATTATCTTGATAATACAATAACCCAACTCAATTCAATGGCTCTTTCAAACGAATGAAAAGCAAATATTGACTCACAACGAAAGCGAATATGGAGTTTTGAAATCATCGTCATATAATTTGTATTTATTTAAAGGTAACAATTGATGTGTTTATGAAAAGCGACATTTTCAGTGCAGTTAAGAACAAGCAAAAGTACGTTAAGTTGGGCTGGGACAAAACTTATATAACAACATATGTTCGGTCGCGCCAGATACCCTCCACCATGGATCGCATTTGTCAAGTTCTTTTCCCAGTAGCTCTTTTTACGCAAACAAAGAATAACTTATGACCTTATGAACTTATGGTATAGGGGTTCAAGAGGTAAAATAGGGAGATCGGTTTATGCGGAAGCTGTATGAGACTATGGCCGACATTTGACACATATGTTGAAGGGCACGGGAGAAGCCATTGTACATTTCAGCCAAATCGTATAATAATTGCGCCCACTGGAGTATCAAGAAATTAAGGTCCTAGATCGATTTATATGGCAGCTATATCAAAACATGAACCAATATGACCCATTTACAATCCCAACCGACCCACACTAATAAGAAGTATTTGTGCAAAATTTCAAGTGGCTAGCTTTACTCCTTCGAAAGTTAGCGTGCTTTCGACAGACAGACGGACGAACAGATGGACGGAGAGACGGACGGACAGACGGACGGACGGACAGACGGACAGACGGACGGACGGACGGACAGACGGACGGACGGGCAGACGGACGGGCAGACGGACGGACAGACGGACGGGTAGACGGACGGGTAGACAGACGGGTAGACTGACGGGTAGACGGACGGGTAGACGGACGGGTAGACGGACGGACGGACAGACGAACGGAAAGGCGGACGGACAGACGGGCGGACAGAAGGACATACAAACGGACGGACAGACAGACGGACGGACAAACGGACGGATAGACGGATGGACAGACGGACGGACAGACGGACGGACAGACGGACGGGCAGACGGACGGGTAGACGGACGGGTAGACGGACGGGTAGACGGACGGGTAGACGGACGGGTAGACGGACGGGTAGACGGACGAACAGACGGACGGACAGATGGATGGACAGACGGACAGACAGACGGACAGATGGATGGACAGACAGACGGGCGGACAGAAGGACACACAAACGGACGGACAGACAGACGGACGGACAAACGGACGGATAGACAGACGGATAGACGGACGGACAGACGGACAGAAGGACGGACAGACGGACGGACAGACGGACAGACGGACGGACAGACGGACGGACAGACGGACGGACAGACGGACAGACGGACGGACACACGGACGGACAGACGGACGGACGGACAGACGGACGGGTTGACAGACGGACAGACAGACAGACGGACGGACAGACGGACATACAAATGGACGGACATACAAACGGACGGACATGGCTAGATCGACTTAAAATGGCATGACGATCAGGGATATTTATATTGCCCAAAAAGTAATTGCGGATTTTTCATATAGTCGGCGTTGACAAATTTTTTCACAGCTTGTGACTCTATAATTGCATTCTTTCTTCTGTCAGTTATCAGCTGTTACTTTTAGCTTGCTTTGGAAAAAAAGTGTAAAAAAAGTATATTTGATTAAAGTTCATTCTAAGTTTTATTAAAAATGCATTTACTTTCTTTTAAAAAATCCGCAATTACTTTTTGGGCAACCCAATAGTTTATGGGGTCTTAGACTAATATTTTTATACCCTCCACCATAGGATGGGGGTATACTAATTTCGTCATTCTGTTTGTAACTACTCGAAATATTCGTCTGAGACCCCATAAAGTATATATATGGCATGTCCGTCCGTCGGTCACGCTAACTTTTGAAGGAGTAAAGTTAGCTGCTTGAAGTTTTGCACAAATACTTCCTATTAGTGTAGTTCGGTTGGGATTGCAAATGACCCTTATCGGTCCATGTTTTGATATAGCTGCCATTTAAACCGATCAGGGGTCTTGACTTCCTGAGCCTCTAGAAGGCGCAATTCTAATCCGATTGGAATGAAATTTTGCACTACGTATTTTGTTATGATATCCAACAACTGCGTCAAGTATGGTTCAAATCGGTCCTTAATCTGATATGGCTGCCGATCTTGGGTCTTGACTTGTTCGGCTTTTAGAGGGCGCAATTCTCGCCCGATTTGACTGAAATTTTGCACGTAATGTTTTGGTATCACTTCTAACAACTGTGCCAAGTATGGTTCGAATCGGTCTATAACCTGATATAGCTGCCATATATACCGATCTTGGGTCTTGACTTCTTGAGCCTCTAGAGTGCGCAATTCTTATCCGATTGGAATGAAATTTTGCACGACGTGTTTCGCTATGACTTCCAACAACTGCGCTAAGTATGGTTCAAATCGGTCAATAATCTGATATAGCTGCCATATAAACCGATCTTGAATCTTGACTTCTCGAGTCACTAGAGGCCGCAATTCTTATCCGATTTGAATGAAATTTTGCACGAAGTATTTTGTTATGAGATCTAACAACTGTTTCAAGTATGGTTCAAATCGGTTCATAACCTGATATAGTTGTCATATAAACCGATCTGGGGATTTGACTTCTTGAGCTTGTAGAGGGCGCAAATCCTATCCGATTTGGCAGATATTTTGCATGACGTATTTTATTATTATGACTTTCACCAACTGTGACAAATAAGGTTAAAATCGGTTCATAACCTGATATAGCTGCCATATAAACCGATCTGGGATCTTGATTTCTTGACCCCCTAGAGGTCGCAATTATTATCCGATTTGCCTGAAATTTTGTACGACGGATTCTCTCATGACCATCAACATACGTTTTTACTATGGTCTGAATTGGTCTATAGCCTGATTCAGCTCCCATATAAATTGTTCTCTCTATTTTACTTCTTGAGCCCCCAAAGGGCGCAATTCTTATTCGAATTGGCCGACATTTTACACAGGTCTCCAACATATAATTTAATTGTGGTCCAAACCGGACCATACATTGATATCGCTCTAATAGCAGAGTAAATTTTTTTTTTATATCCTTTTTTGCCCAATAAGAGATGCCGGGAAAAGAACTCGACAAATGCGAACCATGGTGGAGGGTATATAAGATTCGGCCTGGCCGAACTTAGCACGCTTTTACTTGTTCTTTTTAATGTATTGGGTTGCCCAAAAAGTAATTGCAGATTTTTTAAAAGAAAGTAAATGCATTTTTAATAAAACTTAGAATAAACTTTAATCAAATATACTTTTTTTACACTTTTTTTCTAAAGCAAGCTAAAAGTAACAGCTGATAACTGACAGAAGAAAGAATGCAATTACAGAGTCACAAGCTATGAAAAAAAATTTGTCAACGCCGACTATATGAAAAATCCGCAATTACTTTTTGGGCAACCCAATAGGTCTTTGGGGATAGCAAATGGGTCTTATCTGTTTATATCTTGATATAGCTTCCATTTAAGAGCCATATTGTTGTCCGATTGAGCGAAAATTGTCATAGTAGTTTTCTGTTACAACTCCCAAAAATCCTGTCACATATGGTTCGAATCGGTTTATAACTTGATATAGCTTCCACATTAACCGATATCCCAATTCCAAATCTTAAGCCCCAGGGAACCGCAATTGTGGTCCGATTGAGCCGAATCCCTATAACCTTCTATAGCATCTGAAAGCTTAAATTTTTGTCTAATTTGGCAGAAATTTGGTATGTAGGAATTTTTACCAAAATCCATGGTGGTGGGCTCCTAAGAATCATCGCGGCAGTTTTTGACGATTAATTTTAAAATGCAATTTAATGTTAAAATATTCTCTACGCTTTACATATAGTTGTCGAGCGTCTTCTACGTGATCCCTTAATTTTCCTCAATTACGGAAAAATGTCCTCATTTTGCTTTTTAATGGCATGTATGCATTTTGTCAATATCCGCCACCATTATTATCGTCATCGTCATTATCGGTAATAACTACACTTCACTTGGACATCATTAATATCTTTATTGCAATGCAAAATACACTTCTCAGAAAAGGTATTGATAAAATTTTTTATTCATGCAGCATCATTTTTGCTTATGTTGTGTGTGTATGTGTTTTTTTTTTTTTTTCTTGCGAAAAGAAGATAATAAAAAAACCAAAAGACTTGTCATTTGCATACTTTCCATGTGTTATGTGGATACCTGCTTTCCACTATATAATGACTTGGTTAATCAAAAAGTCAGCACACAAGTATTTAAATTTGTGGGGAAAAATTATAACTTCACACAATTGTTCATTGTACATTACAGATTTTACGGAATGAATACAACTTTAAGAATAAACGAACGTAATGAACTTTGGTTCCCAGACTCGTAGAAATCCCTAAACATTGATATTTGTTGCTAAACAAACTCCATGGGAACTATCCCGTAAATAAGGAAAAAACACCCTTCAAAAACTCTATTTTAATGGGTTTTAGATCTTCGCCTATAATCAGCATACAATCACACTTCTGTGGCTAAAGAGCTATTGGTCGGCACCTCATATGCCCAGGACTATTCGAAATAAGGCGCTTTAGTTGACCATGGGATTTTACTGCAAGAGACCAGAAGTCCCAAGGAGCAGTTCAGTTCCAAATCATCATTCTCTAAGGATATTCTATGCGTATATAAATCGTCATATCAAAAATAAAGTCTGACTATTTTGAAGCACTAGTCTGTAGACACTGCATAGTGCAGCTTCTCCCAACTGGGGTTTTTGTATTAACTGGTAGAGTTAAATCATTATACCCTCCAACATAGGATGGAGGTATACTGATTTCGATAGCCGCTTTAAATTTTGCACAAATACTTCTTATTAGTGTAGGTCGGTTGGGATTGTAAATGGGGCAAATCGGTCGATGTTGTGATATAGCTGCCATAGGGGGTATACTAATTTTGTCATTCTGTTTGTAACACCTCGAAATATGCGTCTGAGACCTCATATAGTATATATATTCTTGATCGTCATGTCATTTTAAGTCTAGCTATGCCCGTCCGTCTGTCCGTCCGTCAGTCTGTCCGTCCGTCAGTCTGTCCGTCCGTCAGTCTGTCCGTCCGTCTGTCTGTTTGTCGACAGCACGCTAACTTTTGAAGAAGTAAGGCTAGCCGCTTGGAATCTTGCAAAAATATTTCTTATTAGTGTAGGTCCGTTGGGATTATAAATGGGGCAAATTGGTCCATGGTTTGATATAGCTGCCATACAAACCGATCTTGGGTCTTGAGCCTCTAGAGGGCGCAATTCTCGTCCGATTTGACTGAAATTTTGCACGTGGTGTTTTGGTATCACTTTCAACAACTGTGTTGTATGATGATTCAAATCGGTTTATAATCTGGTATAGCTGTCATATAAACCGATCTTGGATCTTGACTACTTGAGCCAATAGAGCGCGCAATTCTTATCCGATTTGGCTGAAATTTTGCATGAGGTATTTTGTTAGGACTTCCAACAACTGTGCTTAAGTATGGTTTAAATCGGTATACTGCCATATAAACCGATTTTGGGTCTTGACTTCTTAAGCCCCTAGAGGGCACAATACTCGTCCGATTTGACAAACATGTTGCCCGTTATGTTTTGGTATCACTTCCAACAACTATACCAAGTATGGCTCAAATCGGGTCATAATCTGGTATAGCTGTCATATAAACCGATCTTGGATCTTGACTTCTTGAGCCAATAGAGCGCGCAATTCTCATCCAATTTAGCTGAAATTGTGCATGAGGTGTTTTGTTGTGACTTCCAACAATTGTGCTAAGTATGGCGCAAATCGGTTCATAACCTGATATAGCTGCCATATAACCGATCTGGGATCTTGTCTCTTGAGCTATTAGAGGACACAATTCTCATCCAATTTGGCTGAAATTTTGCATGAGATGTTTTGTTATTATTTTCAATAAATGTGCCAAGTATGGCGCAAATCGGTACATAACCTGATATAGCTGCCATATAAACCGATCTTGGGTCTTGACTTCTTGAGCCTCTAGAGGGCGCAATTATCATCCGATTTAACAGAAATTCTGTACAACGGCTTCTCTCATGACCTTCAACATACGTGTCTAATATGGTCTGAATCGATCAATAGCTTGATACAGCTCCCATATAAACCTATCTCCCGATTTTGCTTCTTGAGCCCCTACAAGGCGCAATTCTTATCCGAATGAACTGAAATATCACACAATGACTTTTACAATGTTCAGCATTCATATATGGTCCGAATCGGACTATAACTTGATATAGCGCCAATTGCAAAACAGTTCTTATTCAATATTCTTTGTTTGGCTAAAAAGAGATACCGCGAATAGAACTCGACAAATGCGATCCAGGGTGGAGGCTATATAAGATTCGGCCCGGCCGAACTTGGCACCCTCATACTTGTTTTTTTTTTCATAAATAATTTTTTGGACATATGGAAGCATCCATACTTAAAATAGCTTGTTAATGGATATTTTCCTATAGGCTATGTGTTTTTTTTTTCAGCTTTCCCTTACAAATCGAAAGAATACCTGACCTCAATATAATGAACTGTACACTTAAGTCACTTATAAAGAATTGTTGACTCCAAAGGAAAGCCTTCCGCATAAGCCACTGCCGTGTGGTTTCTTTTCATTTATTTTCCTTTCACTTTCCTACTACTTAATTTTTTCTTTTTGGTTTTTTGGAAAAAGAAAATAATTCCCTTTTCTTCCAATGCATCATCCATCATCTGAATATTTATGGAATATAACGTGACATACAGTGTCAAGTCTTGTACGCCTGATGCATGTCGAATGTCGCCTTTTTCAACAAATTTAAGCGGGTCATGTTGTGTATACAGCATTGGTAACAAAAAATCAACTAAAAATTTTACAAATTAGCTTTCGATAATGAAGGCAAATGCGCCAAAATTCAAAGAATCTTTTATGAAGTCAAATCAGAAGCCCGATTCAAAAGGGAACTTTGTCTTAAAGTGGATCTACGAATATTATACGTTAAGGAAATGTTTACATCTCGTCCTATTGATATATCA
Organism: Stomoxys calcitrans; assembly: GCF_963082655.1. Lineage (NCBI taxonomy): Eukaryota > Metazoa > Arthropoda > Insecta > Diptera > Muscidae > Stomoxys > Stomoxys calcitrans. Next base: position 20,520,593 of record NC_081554.1, on the reverse strand, counting down.
GCTCAATGACTTTACATTGCCCATTTTATAGAATATCCTGCAAAATGCGTGCTTAGTTATCAACAGGTAAAATGCTACTGAAGCCAAGAAAACGATATAAATACCAACCTTGTCGTCAGTAATAACGTGCCAGGCGAGGTATAGTACGAAAGAAAGAGAAACAAGTAATAGCGTGCCAATTTCGGCAGGGCCGAATCTTATATACCCTCCATATATAGATCCCATTTGTCTAGTTCTTTTCCCGATATCTCTTTCCGATAACCCTTTCGGGCCTTCTGCATAGCTCGTTCGGATCCTTACCCCTTAAAAGTATTATACAATAACATCGTCTGGGTAGCAGACGGGTTCAAATCCCTCCTCAGCCAGCATACGTAATAGGTCATTTATGGTGGTCACCCATAGAAGTGGCGATAAAACGCCCCCCTGTGGCGTGCCCTGTGCCACTTTCTCCCTTATATTTATGCCATGAGACACACAATTTATCCACCTGTGGTTTATGGTTAAGATATAATCGAGGCGACGATAGGACGATAGGAAACCTGGAAGGAAGGGAAGAGGTTTCCGATCGGATACCTGAGATTAACCTTGAAGCCGAGTGCGAGGCACTGCTGTCATCGGCACAGTCTTAGATTGACGGAACCCTTGAATTGCCATCTTGATGATCATGTAACACGGATGGATCAAAGCTAGAGGATAGAGTGGGCCTGGGGGTTTATATTGAGAATTCAGGGACTGAGATCTGTTTTAGACTTTTAGACTGCCTGACCGTAATACGGTCCTGCAGGCGGAAATCTGGGCGATCACTGAATGCGTGAAGTGGTGCGGTGCTAACGCGAGGACGTCGAGTGTGAACGTCTTTACCAACAGTAAAATTGCCATAAGGGCAATAACAACCAGGACGGTAAGGTCCCGAACAGTTTTGCAGTGTAAGAAGGAGATTAACGCCTTCTCTGAGGATGGGAAAATCCGCATCGTTTGGTTGCCGGGCCATAAGGGGAAATGGAAGGGCAGACGAGTTGGCGGTGGAGGCCAGAGGACTGCCGTCAATAAACTTGGTTAACCCGAAGCCTTTCGGGTCGACTCAGTCCGAGTTGAGGGAGCGAGCGACGAATGCGCACGCAACATTGTGAAATAGTGAAAGGGTGGGTAGGTCGGCGAAAATCCTGTTACTGAAAGCAAGCGAGAAGGAGGTCAGTATAGCTATTGGATCAAAACGGGACACATATGACTACGAGCTCACTTATGTAAAATCGGTGCGGCAAGTGATAGCATGTGTAGAGAATGCGGGAAAGATGATGAGACATTGGAGCATTTCCTTTGTCATTGCTCGGCTTTCCCGTCCAACAGATACCGGTACTTAGGTGGAGACACAATATCAAACAAGAACCAACTTACGGGAGTGGTATTGAAAACAATTAAGGATTTTGTAAGTAGCACGGAATTCCTAACTCAAAATTTTCTGTTCAGAGGTTACTTTATAGTTTTTAGTGCGCACAACAAGCCGATTACTGGCTTAGGTATATGTCCATAGTGGCATGGGGCGGATTAATGTCTGCACCCTCTTTTCAACCTAACCTAAATTTACCTAACCATATTATTGGAGCTATATCAGGTTATTGACCGATTTGAACTATTCTTAACACAGTTGTTGCGAGTTATAACGAAACGTGTCGTGCAAAATTTCAACCAAATCGGATAGGAATTGCGCACTCTAGACGCTCAAGAAGTCAAGTGCCCAGATAGGTTTATATGAAAGCTATATCAGGTTATGAACCGATGCCAACCATACTCAGTACATTTGCTAGAAGTGGCACCAAAACACCGCCTGCAAATTTTCATCCAAATTGGATAAGAATTATGCCCTCTAGCGGCTCAAGAAGTCAGGACCCCAGATCGGTGTATATAGCAGCTATATCAAAACATAGACCGATATGGCCCATTTACAATCCCAATCGACCTACACTAATAAGAAGTATTTGTGCAAAATTTCAAGCGGCTAGCTTTACTCCTTCGAAAGTTAGCGTGCTTTCGACAGACAGATGAACGGACAGACGGACGGATATGGCTAGTTCGACTTAAAATGTCATGACGATCCAGAATATATATACTTTATGGGGTCTTAGACGAATATTTCGGGGAATTACAAACAGAATGACGAAATTAGTATGCCCCCATCCTATGGTGGAGGGTATAAAAAGGCAAGTTAGACCGGCCCGAACCTTGGATACGCACCACCACGGGTATATATATTGACCACTTTCCGAGAGGGTTTAATGTTTAATCTCAAAGATAAGGGCCTCCTTTTTTGATGCCGAATCCGAACGGCTTGCCGCGTAGCGACACCACTTGGAAGAGAAGTCTTAACATTGAGGATACCTCACAAACGTAGCCAACATTTGTAAGAGGGATATCCGCCGCTGAAAATTTTTCTGATGTTCACGCCGGGATTTTAAGCCAGGTGTTCTGTATCCTAGACGGACATATTGGGTTGCCCAAAAAGTAATTGCGGATTTTTTAAAAGAAAGTAAATGCATTTTTAATAAAACTTTGAATGTACTTTAATCAAATATACTTTTTTTACACTTTTTTTCTAAAGCAAGCTAAAAGTAACAGCTGATAAATGACAGAAGAAAGAATGCAATTACAGAGTCACAAGCTGTGAAAAAATTTGTCAGCGCCAACTATATGAAAAATACGCAATTAGTTTTTGGGCAACGCTAAATTAACCTCTGCCCCACAGTGGCATGTTACCAACACCGGTATTTAATATGTACAGTGCTGGAAGTATTCAAGCCAAAGATTTTACTTATAGTTCTTGATCGCTTTATCGATTTCTAGATTCAGTTTCTGGACTCTAGTATCAGCATTATCGGAGTTTTAACTCACCTTGCGGTAGTTTTCGAGTTGTGCTGTCTGCACCGGGAAATTAGTATCGAAGAATGTATGCCATATTTCAACCCCATAGCTTTATTCGTTTGAACACTGCTGTGATTTTAATTGGTGGAGAAACAGAAGGTGAGATACTTAGCTCTCCCGTTGCCCTCTTGACATTGAAAAGAAAACAATTATACAGTCCCATGTGGAAGGCAAACAAAAAATAGGTCAACCTCCAAATGCATTAAGTGTCGAATACGTATAGATCCGCAGTTCGCTTAATTGAATTTAAAAGCAATAAATAACCGCAAAGCAATATCTTTGATGGTTTTGCAGTTGAAATGAAAAATTGTATAAACACAACTTTTAGCCTTTTGTACTGAAGGCATTTAAAGCATTAACAACATATGTCCCCGATATATACATCGACATTAATGTTTTTAAATGCTAATTGACTTAAAAATTCATGAATGACTTCCAGTTACACTGATAAGGGCAAAAGAAATAATTAATTAATTTAATTTGTTTTTTTTATACTCCCCACTATAGTTTGGGGGTAAACTAATTTCGTCATTCCGTTTGTAACACCCTGAAAAATTCATTTTCTACCATATACAGTTTTTATTTTATTGATTGTCATGACATTGTAAGTCAATCTAGCCATGTTCAACCGCTTGTCTGTCGACAGCACACTAACTTTTGTCTGTGTCAAGGTAGGCGCTTAAAATTTTGACCAAATATTGGCCAAATGAGGCCATATTTTGAGCCATAGCTGCCGTATAAACCGATCTCCCAATTAGACAACCGATCTCCCATAAACTTCTTACATTTCTTGTGCTTTTAGAGGGCGCAGTTCTTATCCGAATTGGTTGGAACTTTGCACGTGGTCTTTGTTTTGACTTCCATTAACTGTACCAAGTATGGTCTAAATCAGTTTATAACCTGATATAGCTGCCGTATAAACCGATCTCCTGATTTGACTTATTGAGCTTGTAGAAAGCGCAATTACCCGTGATTTGACTGAAATTTTGCACATGATGTTTTGAATTGACTTCCAATAACTGTGCCAAGTATGATTTAAATCGACTCATGACCTGATATAGCTGCCATATAAACCGATCTCCCGATTTGATTTCTTGATGACTTCCAATAACTATGCCAAGTATGATTTAAATCGGGTCATAACCTGATATAGCTTCCATATCAATTGATCTCCTGATTTGACTTCTTGAGCTTCTAGAGGGCGCAGGTTTTAATCGACTTGGCTGAAATTTTGCAAGCTGTATGACTTGAACTGTGTCAAGTATAGATTAAATCGGTTCATAACCTGAGTTACCATATAAACCGATTAGACTTCTTAAGCTTCTAGAGGGCGCAGTTTTTACCAGTTTTGGCTGAAAATGTTCACCTGTCGTTTTAGTATAGCTTCCAATTATAGTGCTAAGTATGGTCTAAATCAGTTCATAATGTGATATAGCTGCCATATAAACTGATATCCCGATTTGACTTCTTGAGCTTCTGAAGGGCCCAATTCTTATCCAATTTGGCTAAATTTTTGCATGTGGCGTTTTGTATTCACTTTCAATAACTGTGTCAATTATAGGCTAAATCGGTTCATAACTTGACGTAGGTTAGGATAGTTTGGAAGCGGAATGACGCCAAGATTTATGTCTTAGCATTCACGTAGGCTATCATGTGACAAATTGTGATTCTTCGTGAACTCTTCCTCTTCTCTGATTATAAGCACCCACCTGAAGGGGACAGACTTCAATGCACTTTCTAGTACCATTTTGCCGCTTTGATGAAGGCCTTGAATTTGAGTGGACTAACGCCTTTGAGTTCATCTAGTGCCTGAAAGAAAAAAGAACCACAAAAGGGGGCAGTTCAGTCCGGACTTACCAAGTACATCTGTCCTTTCATTTCCCACTGTATCTTTGTGCCCCGGCACCAAGCATAAGGTCTTTTCTGCCACTCCGCCAGGGTAGGTAATACTTCTTGCTGTCCCTTATCCACCACATCTATTCCTATCTGGAAGTCCGTCTGCGAGACCGCCGTGATGCTACCCAATATACGTTTGTGTCTCGCCTGAGACCCACTAATCAATCCAAGCTGCGACAATCTGAGAAGAGTTCTCTCCCTTGTCTCCCTTAGAAATAAGTCAATAGGCTGAATCCCCATCATTACCTCCAATGACCCACAAGTCGCAGTGGTTCCCAAAGCCCCAGTTACAAATCTCAAAACGACCCTATTCACCCTGTTAAGGTTACGGACATGTGATGTTAAATCCGTCACCGCCCAACAAACGTGGCAGCCATAGGTCAAGACTGGCAGCACCACTGCCGAGAACAACCAATGCATAAGACTGAGCCTTAAACCCCACTTACTCCTAATGGGCTTCTGACAGGAGTATGAATCATCCAAGGCATTGGCCCCCAGCGGATTCTCTGCACTGATGCTGAAGAATCTGGATCTACCTGGAGTTGAGTACTTTACTTTACTAAAATTGGCAGTGCGATATCGCTACTGAAGCCTGGAAAGGACCCGAGTTTGGGGGAGACGTACAAACCCATCTCCCTTCTCTCGCCAGTAGCCAAGCTGCTTGGGTCATTACACCTCCGAGCCTCGTAGAAGATTTTCCATTCGCCGGATTTCGAAGACTGCATAGCACAACAACAGTTTTGCATGCCATCACCTCACACATTTGTCGTGGCTTCAATCAGCCCAGTACCCGTTTTCTGGAAAATGGGCAGAGTGATCCCGCTACTGAAGCCTGGAAAGGACCCGAGTTGGGGGAGACGTACAAACCCATCTCCCTTCTCTCGCCAGTAGCCAAGCTGCTTGGGTCATTACATCTCCGAGCCTCGTAGAAGAATTTCCATTCGCCGGATTTCGAAGACTGCATAGCACAACAATAGTTTTGCATGCCATCACCTCACACATTTGTCGTGGCTTCAATCAGCCCAGTACCCGTTTTCTGGAAAATGGGCAGAGTGATCCCGCTACTGAAGCCTGGAAAGGACCCGAGTTGGGGGAGACGTACAAACCCATCTCCCTTCTCTCGCCAGTAGCCAAGCTGCTTGGGTCATTACATCTCCGAGCCTCGTAGAAGAATTTCCATTCGCCGGATTTCGAAGACTGCATAGCACAACAACAGCTTTGCATGCCATCACCTCACACATTTGTCGTGGCTTCAATCAGCCCAGGCCATGTGATAGGACGGTCCTAGTATGAATGCTATATGCTGTTGTGGTCTGGTGGACGGTGCTTCAAAAGTCCAAAGTGGACAGGAAATTTAACTTCAAATCCAACATTTTGGAAAGGGCAAGAAAGGCAAGTCTTTCCTTATGCAACTGGTTTTTGTGCTCTGGTGGACGTCGTTTCAAAAATCCACCTACTGTTCAATAGTAAACCGGACCCAAAGGATTGCTTTTTTATACCCACCACCGAAGGATGGGGGTATATTCATTTTGTCATTCCGTTTGCAACACATCGAAATATCCATTTCCGACCCTATAAAGTATATATATTCCTGATCAGCGTAAAAATCTAAGACGATCTAGACATGTCCGTCCGTCTGTCTGTTGAAATCACGCTACAGTCTTTAAAAACCGAGATATTGAACTGAAATTTTGCACAGATTTTTTTTTTTGTCCCTAAGCAGGTTAAGTTCGAAAATGGGCCAAATCGGATTATATTTAGATATAGCCCCCATATAGACCGATCCGCCGATTTATTGTCTCAGACCCATAAAAGCCACATTTAATATCCGATTTGGCTGAAATTTGGGACAGTGAGTTGTTTTAGGCCCTTCGACATTCTTCGCCAATTTGGCCTAGATCGATCTAGTTTTGGATATAGCTGCCATATAGACCGATCCTCCGATTTAGGGTCTTAGACCCATAAAAGGCACATTTATTAACCGATTTTTCTGAAATTTGGGACAGTGAGTTGTCTTAAGCCCTTCGACATCCTTCGCCAATTTGGCATAGATCGATCCAGTTTTGGATATAGCTGCCATATAGACCGATCCTCCGATTTAGGGTCTTAGACCCATAAAAGGCACATTTATTATCCGATTTTGCTGAAATTTGGGACAGTGAGTTGTCTTAGGCCCTTCGACGTCCTTCGCCGTTTGGCCCAGATCGGTCCAGTTTTGGATATAGCTGCCATATAGACCGATCCTCCGATTTAGGGTCTTAGACCCATAAAAGGCACATTTATTAACCGATTTTTCTGAAATTGGGGACAGTGAGTTGTCTTGGGCCCTTCGACACTCTTTGTCAATTTGGCTCATATCGGTTCAGATTTGGATATAGCTGCCATATAGACCGATCTCTCGATTTAAGGTTTTGAGCCCATAAAAGGCAGATTTATTGTCCGATGTCGCCGAAATTTGGGACAGTGAGTTGTGTTAGGCTCTTCGACATGTATCTGCAACTTGGTCGAAATCGGTCCAGATTTGGATATAGCTGCCATATAGACCGATATCTCGATGAAAAGCCTTGGCCCAATAAAAGGCGCTTTTATAATCCGATTTCACTGAAATTTGACTCAGTGACGTACGTTAGGCTTTTCGACGTCCGTGTCGTTTATGGTTCAGAGCGGTTTATTTTTAGATATAGCTACTAAAAAGAGCAAAATTTTGTTTTACGCAGTTGAACAATGACTTGTACTTACTATATAGCTGCTAGGGGTCATAAGGTATGCATTTTTCCCTTATTTGACGAAAGGTGGGTTATATATTGTGTTGCCCAAAAAGTAATTGCGGTTTTTTCATATAGTCGGCGTTGACAAATTTTATCACAGCTTGTTGTGTATTAAAGCCGCACTGACGTCGCTATACTGGCTAGAGAAATTGCAGCGACCACTGCCATCAGGTTAAAGGAGCATTCTCGTTGGTCATGTGGCGACTACGGACACTCTGTTCTCCTTGATACAATGTCTAATGTTCCAGGCAGTGTGGATTACACCCTACCTGAGACGCTTTTTGATAAAAGTACTGTACCTCTATTCCTAATAGAACCTATTGGAACTACGCTATCCCTGGTAATGGATGTTACATAGACTTCTTTGGATGGTTCCAAACTTGATGACCAGGTGGACTTTAGGGTGTACTCTAAAGTTCTAGAATTGGTCATATCGAAAAGGTTACCCGACCACTACAATGTGTATCAAACAGAGATCCTTGCAATTAAGGTAGTGGTGGAATGGCTTAGATATAATTTCATAACGATGATTGGCATATATATCTTCTCAGACAGCCAGGCAGCCATTAAATCCCTGGAAAACGTATTTCTGAACACCAAAATCGCCATCGACTGTCGCAGATCTCTCAACGAGATGTCTGAACAGTTCAAAATTCAGCTGTTTTGGGTGCCGGGTAACAGAGATATCCCAGCGAATTGTAAAGCGGACGTGCTTGTGAGACTAGGAACTACCTTGCACCTTCCAGGCAATCTGGAATCTGGGGGTATGCCTCTAGCGACATATAAGCTAAGTTTTCAGAAGCAGGCCCGAAGGTCAACGAATGATAGATGGCCACCAAGAGGGGGATGTGAGCATTCCAAATTATGTAGCCTAATCTAGACTTGAAGAGGTCTACCGCTTTGCTTTCATTGGCTAGAACAGACGTCTCAGTCATTGTGTCCGTCATGACAGGTTAGGTGTCTAATGAGAAAACATGATGACGGACAGAATGTTGCCAGCAACGACTTTTGCAGAAGCTGTGAGGACATCTAGGAAGAAGAGACTATGTAACACCTTCTGTGTATGTGTCCCGCACTGGTGTCAGGTAGTGGTGTAGGGTATAAAAAGTGATTCAAAGAATTTGTCACAAGCGATCCATGGCACAGGGTATATAAGATTCTGCCCGGCCGAACTAAAAGCGCTTTTACTTGTCTTTATTTAATAAAACACATGGTAGTATTTCCCATTTAACTTTAAATGCTGAAAATCTTTGCACTTTTCGCAATTGCCCCTAACACGCACACACTCACATACGGGTGATTTAATCCTTTCACAAACACTGCATCCACTGACAAACACTTACACAGCCACTTGAACCATTGTGCTTTATCTTCGCAGCATGTGGTAATGTGATGGTGGTCTTGGTGTTGGTGTCTGTTTCCGTCAGTTACTTTCCTTGCCAGCATTGCTTTCCTATCATTCTTTAGCTTCTCAACAATGAATGCATTTTTAATGTTAAAATCAATTTTTCACTTTAGTTACCACTTTGCAAATAAATTGAAAACAGATTTATCTTTGTAAAGTCGCGCGCTCTCATTCTTCCGCCTCAACGAAAAGCAACGCCAATGGTACTAACGGGCAAATGATGGGCTAGGGGGCTTCAAGTGCTGCAAGGCTCCAAGGGAACAGACACTAGGCAGGCAGAGTGTGTGCGAGTGTGTATGCACCTGAATGTGCCATTTTAAATCCAACATTGTTATCGATGTTTTTCTATCCTAACTTGCGAGTCGTAAACAGACAGATTGTATTTTCAAATGTGAATATGGGGAACAGAGCATGAAGGCAGGATATGGAGCAAATACGATGTAAGAGCAATGGAGTCGGAGAGCACAGTGGTAAGGAAAAGTTTTTTTGTTCAGTTGCACAGAAGGCACAGCAAGACAATCTTAATGCTCAACCAGTAATGAAAGGCAAAAGTTGGGCGGAGCCGACTATTTAATACCCTACACCTATTCTGAACCAATTCTATATCCAATTCTGAACAAATTTTTATGGACCTCGACGGATTTTTTCAGATGGGTTATTAAACAACCCGTATTAAATTTAGGGCAAATATGTTCAAACTGTAATAACTACGGGTAACAAATGAGCACTTTATTGCAATATTTCCCAAAATTGGACGAACATATATATGGGAGCTATATCTAAATCTATTTATTTTTCTATGCTTTCACTGGTACTTGGCCGAGGACCTGCGTTATTTGTCATAGAAATTTGAATTATATATTTTCCCCGGAGTTGTCAACGTCGGATGCAACAGTGGTGAATCTCCGACACCGCCACCAACGTCGGAGCTGCAACGGCTGGTGAGGAAAGCAAAACAGACAGGAAACGAGGTGCTAATAGGGTGCGATGCGAACTCTCACCACATTAATAAGCCGGGCCAAGCCCTGGCAGAGTTTTTGAATACTAACGACCTAATAACACTTAATATTGGTAACACCGCTACATTTGTTAATAGGATTAGGGAGGAGGTATTAGATGTGACGATATGTTCTGGAAATTTGATCGATGATGTTCAGGATTGGAGGGTCTCCATGGAACACTCTTTCTCTGACCATCGCTACATTAGGTTTAGAATAGCACGGCCAGCGCCGAATCCGAAAAGCTTCCAGAATAAGTTGAAAACAAACTGGACAAAATTCGGAAGGCTACTCAGAAGAAGACTTGGACAAGATAATTTAGATTGTCCAAGCATAGAAGAGATTGACGAGAATGTCAACAGGATTACGACTGCACTGGTGGGATCCTTCGAAGATAGTTGTACTCTTCGGGAAAGGAAATCAGCCCAAGAAAAACCCTGGACGACCGGGGAGATTGGCAATATTGGGTAAGATGTTCGCAGACTTTTTAACAGAGCACGTCGTAAAAAGGCGCAAGTTTATTGGGATGTGTATTACACACGGCTCAAGGAATACAATAAGATTACCAAAGCAGCAAAACGTGCCTCCTGGAAGCTTTTCTCCAATCAGGTTGATGTGTTGATAATGCCGCCAAGATAAAAAAGTTTCTCTCAAAAACCCATGTCCAAACTGAAACTTAGGTAGACGATATGGGAGTGAGAGGCACATGGGAGGACATGTTGAGGCTTTTGATGAAAACCCAATTTCCACAGGATACGACACCGGAATCTTTCAATAATGAGGTTTATAATAATGGAATTTATGGTGAAGGAATCCTTGAGGAGCTTCAAACAATTTAAGTCACCCGGACCTGATGAAATATTTCCGGGGTTACTACAGAAACAAACAGACTATCTGGCGCCTCGTCTGGCCAAAATTTTCACAGTGTGCCTGGGACCTTCGTATACTCCGAAAGCCTGACAGGAGACAAGGATGGTGTTTATACCTAAGCCCCGGCAAGGCAAGTTATACGACACCAGAGGCTTACAGACCCATAAGCCTTACGTCCTTTCTACTCAAAACCATGGAACGTATTGTGGACACCATGATAAAGAGTATGACATCCAGCGAACTGCTCAAATATAAACAGCATGCCTATGTGGAGACTGCCCTGCACGAGTTTGTGCATAAAATAGAAGAATCCTTCGATGCCAAAACGAACACACTGGCGGTATGCATTGACATCGAGGGGGCTTTTAACAATGTGCGGAGCGACACACTGATCCAATTCTTAGACCAGTACCGGGTGGACCCGGTCCTTAGAGACTGGATAAACCATATGACAAGAAACAGATGGATAAATTGTGTATCCAAGGGCATAAATATAAGGGAGAAAGTGACACAGAGCACGCCACAGGGGGCATTTTATCGCCACTCCTATGGGTGACCACCATAAATGACCTATTACGGATGCTGACTGAGGAGGAATTTGAACCCGTCTAAGAGGTAAGGATCCGAACGAGCTATGCAGAAGGGCCGAAGGGGTCTTGCATATGGCATATGACAGGGCTAGACCCAGTGGCCTCAATGTTAACCCAGAAAAGACTGAAATGTGTCTGTTCACGAGGAAGACGAAGGTGGGCGAATTTAACGCACCACGTTTCCTCTATAAGGCGATTTCGATATCTGACAAGGTCAAATACTTAGGTGTGATCATGGACAGGAAACTGAATTGGAAGTGTCACATTCAGGAGCGTACTGAGAAGGCTCACATATGTTGGGCACTATGTAGACGGGCCATAGGCTCTAAATGGGGCCTGAATTTTAGAATAGTCCACTGGCTCTACAGGAGCGTGATTAGACCAATACTTACTTACGCCTCAGTAATTTGGTGGACTGGTATGGAGAAAAAGTGCAACATAAGGACCATACAATAGGCTCAGAGAACATGTTGTCTTGGCATAGGCGGAGAGATGAGGACCACGTCCACGAGGGCACTGCAGACTATTCTAGATTTTCGACCGAAAACCCGACGTACCAAATTTCAAGCGAAACGGTTAACAAATGATCATTTTATTGCACTATTGCTGCAAATCGGACAAACATATATATGGGAGCTATATCCAAATCTGAAACGATTTTTTCCAATTTCAAAAGGCTTCGTTTCTAGGCCGAAGAACATGTCTGTACCAAATTTGAAGACGATCGGATGAAAATTGCAACCTGTAGTTTGTACACAAATTAACATGGACAGACGGACATGACTAAATCGAATCAGAAAGTGATTCTGAGTCGATCGGTATACTTATCAATGGGTCTATCTCTCTTCCTTCCCACTAAGTCATAATACACTGTACCACTGCAGTGGTGTAGGGTATTAAAAGGTTAAGAGAATGGATAGAAGTTTAATTTAAACTTTGAATATCAAATGTATTCCGTGGTAAATGCAAATCCAAATTTTGTCCATGAACATGTTATTAAAGAACTTCTCACACATTACCGAGTGCTGCCCGTTTCACGTTTCGAGTCTGAACGGCGTCCCGCAGAGCGACACCTTTTCGAGGAAAAGTTTTTGCATGGCAAAGTAGCTCACAAATGTCGCCAGCATTAGGAGAAAATAACCAATGTAGAAATTTTTTCTGATATTCTCGCCTGGTTTCGGAGCCATACGTTGAGCGTCTTAGGCGGACATGCTAACTTTCGCGTTACGGTGGCCTCCATTGCCATGGTTAAGGGTAATTCGTCTCGGCGAAAAACCATGTCTTTTTACTTATTGTCGGGGCCAGCGCAACTGTTTTAGATAACGCTGGTGACGCCTGGTGCAGGCCAATACTAAACTGAATATACTCCACTTACAAAAATGAATGTGTTACACGTTTTTCTGCCTCTAGAAACTTTCCCTTTTTCTTCCCTTATACTTTTATCCCTATAGCTAGAGTTTGATTATTTGGCAAAAGTTTATCATCCAAGACATTTCAATCACATATGCTTTCCCGGAGAACTAACATTTAGCCTATTTTTGTACCCAAAATAGCTCATTAACATTCTTTAAGGTACAGGGAGGAAACTTGTATACCCAACATCATTCAAAACTAAGCTTTAAATCCCCTTTTTACCACTGTCTTAAAATAGGTACTGTATGGGTACTACAGCCATCAGCGAAACTCCGACACTAGATATGAGGTCTCGCCGAAAGGCATTCGTCGAAATAAAGCAAACAAAAATCATTTCCAACATCATTCGAAGGGGTAGATGTTAAAGTTGATTTTTATTTTATTCTGTAGTAGTAGCAGGAAATATCCATGTAGGTACGTTACATTCGAAGCATATGATGGAAGTGATGCAGATGATGTGTAGTATCTATTGTCGAGCACTTCAAATTATGCCTGGTGGCAAATTTGTTTAGCTTTTGCCGTGCAAAATGTTTTCATAGAAAATTTGACACTTAACACGGTATTGTTAAACTGTATGAACGAATTAGGCTATATAAATGCTTTATTAAATACCTACATGTGTAACAGTTTAGAAAGGATTGGAGCAAAGATTATAGAAGAAGGGGTTGGAAGTTAGAAAAAATGGGAATGGAAGTTAGAAAATGGGGTTAAATAAATAAAAATAAATTCGGTCGGGCACAACTTTGGAGACAAAACATCTCCCGTATATATGTTAACCATCTTTCGCCATAATCACTGTTCAAGTTGTTAAAACAGAATTTTGGTCAATATAGCAGCTATATTAAAATGTGCAAAGCCTAACAAAGGTCACTATGCCAAATTTTAGCGACATTGAATAATAAGTGCGCCTTTTAGGGGCCCAAGACCTTAAAACGAGAGATCGGTCTATATGGCAGCTATATCCAAATCTGAACCGATCAGGGCCAAATTAAAGACAGCTGTGGAAGGGCCTAAGGCAACTCACTGTCCCAAATTTCATCAAAATCGGCTAATAAATGAGGCTTTTATGGGCCTAAGACCCTAAATCGGAGGATCAGTCTATATGGTAGCTATCTCTAAATCTAGACCAATCTGGGACAAATTGACCAAGGATGTCGAAGAGCCCAACACAGCCCACTGTCTCAAATTTCGAAAACATCGGATAATAAATGAGGCTTTTATGGGCAAAAAACCCTAAATCGGAGGATCGGTCTATATGGCACCTATGTCCAAATCTGGACCAATTTGGGTCAAATTGACGAAGAATGTTGAAGGACCTAACACAACTCACTTTTCCGAATTTCAGCAAAATCGGCTAATAAATGTAACTTTAATGGGCCTAAGACCCTAAATCATAGGATCGATCTATATGGCAGCTATATCCAAATCTGGATTGATCTAGGTCAAATTGACGAAGGATGTCGAAGGGCTGAACTCAAGCGACTGTCCCAAATTTCAGCAAAATCGGATAATAAATGTGGGTTTTATGGGCCTAAGACCCTAAATCGGCGGATCGGTCTATATGGGAGCTATATCAAGATATAGTCCGATATAGCTTATCTTCGAACTTAACCGGCTTATGGACAAAAGAAAGAATCTGTGCAAAGTTTCAGCTCAATATTTCTATTTTTAAAGACTGTAGCGTGATTTCAACAGACAGACGGACAAACGTAGGGATCGTCTTAGATTTTCAAGCTAATCAAGAACATATACACTTTATAGCGTCGAAAATGGATATTTCGATGTGTTGCAAACGGAATGACAAAATGAATATACCCCCATCCTTCGGTGGTGGATATAAAAAGATAATATAGGTTTACTATGTCATGCTACTTATAAAATCTTTAATTGTTTACATACCACTCCCCTATGTAGTTTCTTGTCTGGCACTGTGTCACCATCTAAGTACCGGTGTCTGTTAGCTGCAAAAGCCGGGCAATAACTTAGGAAATGCTCCAAGTCTCATTATCCTCCCCATATGCCCTACACAAGCTATCACTTGCCGCATGAATTTTCCGTAAGTGTGCTCGTAGTCCTATGTGTCCAGTTATGATACCGAAAGCAATACTGACCTCCTTCTTACTTTCTTTCAGTAACAGCCTCGTCTTCTCACGATCTTGATCTCCCCATGTGATTTTCTTTGTTCTACCAAAGCGCGCTCGTCCACCACGCCCTTGACACGGACTGGGTAGATTCGAAAGCCTTCGGGTTAACCACGATTATTGACGGCAGTTCTCTGACCTTCACTGCCAAATCGTCTGATCGTTTATTCCTCTTTACTCTGCTATGGCCCGACACACATACGATGCGGATCGTGCCATCCTCAAAGAAGGCGTTAATCTCCTTCTTGCACTCCAAGACTCATCGTGACTCTGTTATGCCAAAGCGCGCTCGTCCACCACGCCCTTGACACGGACTGGGTCGATCCGAAAGGCTTCGGGTTAACCACGATTATTGACGGCAGTTCTCTGACCTTCACTGCCAAATCGTCTGCTCTTTCATTCTCCTTTACTCTGCTATGGCCCGACACACATACGATGCGGAGCGGATCGTGCCATCCTCAAAGAAGGCGTTAATCTCCTTCTTGCTCTCCAAGACTCGTCGTGATCTTACCGTTTTGGTTGTTATTGGCCTGGTGGTCAGTTTACAGTCCGTTAAGATGTTCACACACGACGTCCTTGCGTTAACACTACACCACCTCAGGCATTTCGTGATAGCCCGGTTCTCCGCCTGCAGAGCCGTATTATGCTCATGCAGTCGAAACATATCTCAGTCCCTGGGTTCTCAATGTAGACTCTAGGTCCATTCTGTTCTCTAGCTTTTATCAGTTTGTGTAGCATTATTTTCCAGTTAGATATGGCAGTGATCCATTAAATCAAGGGTGTACAGCAGGCAGCAGAGCCTCGCACTCGACCTCAGGTGTCGTCTCAGGTATCCGTTCAAAAACTTCTTCCATTCTTTTTATACCCACCACCGAAGGATGGGGGTATATTAATTCTATCATTCCGTTTGCAACACATCGAAATATCCATTTCCGACCCTATAAAGTATATATATTCTTGATCAGCGTAAAAATCTAAGACGATTTAGCCATATCCGTCCGTCTGTCTGTTGAAAT
This sequence comes from Stomoxys calcitrans, assembly GCF_963082655.1. Taxonomy (NCBI): domain Eukaryota; kingdom Metazoa; phylum Arthropoda; class Insecta; order Diptera; family Muscidae; genus Stomoxys; species Stomoxys calcitrans. Next base: position 20,504,580 of record NC_081554.1, on the reverse strand, counting down.
CGCGCTACAGTCTTTAAAAATAGAGATATTGAGCTGAAACTTTGCACAGATTCTTTTTTTGTCCATAAGCAGGTTAAGTTCGAAGACTGGCTAAATCGGACTATATCTTGAAATACCCCCATATAGGGCGATCCGCCGATTGAGGTTTTAGACCCATAAAAGCCAAATTTATTATCCGATTTTGCTGAAATTTGGAACAGTGCGTTGTATTAGACCCTTCGACATTCTGACTAAGTTTGACCCAAATCGGTTCAGATTTGGATATTGCTGCCATATAGACCGATCCACAGATTGAGGTTCTTTGGCCCATAAAAGCCACATTTATTATCCGATTTTGGTAAAGTAAGTTAGTTGGGTTAGGCCCTTCCACATCCTTCTTCATTTTGGCCCAGATTGGTCCAGATTTGGATATAGCCGATCTCTCGATTTAGGGTCTTGCGTCCATAAAAGGCGCATTTATTGTCCGATTTTGCCAAAATTTAAGACAGTGAGTTGGGTTAGGCCCTTCGACATCCTTCGTCAATTTGGGCCAGATCGATCCAGATTTGGATATAGCTGCCATATAGTCCGATCTCTCGATTTAAGGTTTTGGGCCCATAAATGGCGCATTTATTGCCCGATGTCGCCGAAATTTGGGACAGTGAGTAAGGTTAAGCCCCTCGATGTACTTCTGCAATATGGCACAGATCAGTCCAGATTTGGATATAGCTGCCATATAGACCGATCTCTCGATTTAAAGTTTTGGGTCCATAAAAGGCGCATTTGTTGTCCGATCTCTCCGAAATTTGGGACAGTGAGTTGCTTTAGGCCCTTCGACATCCTTCTTCAATGTGGTTCAGATCGGTTCAGATTTTGATGTAGCTGCCATATAGACCTATCTCTCGATTTATGGTTTTGGGGCCATAAAAGGCGCATTTATTGTCCGATGTCGCCCAAATTCGGGACAGTGAGTTGAGTTGGGCCCTTTGACATCATTTTTCAATTTGGCTCAGATCGGTTCAGATTTTGATATTGAATGACAAAATAAATATGCCGTAGAGGTTAGCATGTCCGCCTATGACGTTGAACGCATGTTCGAATCCTGGCGAAACCATCAGAAAAAATTTTCAGCGGTGGTTTTCCCTCCTAATGCTGGCAACATTTGTGAGGTACTATGTCATGTAAAACTTCTCTCCAAAGAGGTGTCGCAGCAGGCCCCTTATCATTGTGCATAAACTTGAATCGGACTGCACCCATTGGTTTGTGATAAATTTGCCCCTGTTCCTTAGAGGAATGTTCATGGACAAATTTAGCAATTTGCATCTTCTGGTGGTGGTTATAAAGATAGTAAATTCCATTTAAATGAAAAACTACACTTCTAATATATTTGCAACATGATGCGCGCCTCACAACATAATGTCCTTCAGTTCGTCATATATTGCAAGTTCAATAACAACATTGATATTGAATCACAGTTCGATATTCCATATGAGTGCTGTGTAAACATACCTCATTGAAATAAAAACCCAGATAGCATTTGTATACACATTTAAAAGAAATTCTAACTCAACATTTGAATTTTATTCATAAAGTTTGTCATGGCAGTGTTTCGTTTAAAAAATGGAACATTTCAATACAACATAAATGGGCATTCATGCAACTGTTAGAATGGTGACGAGAATGTTGCAATAAAAGTTTTAACAAGTAAAGACTTTTGGATACCTACCACAATGGTTAAAATTATTATCTTACTAGCTGAACCAGGCCCGCTCCGCTGCGCCTTCTTTTACTTTATATGGAACAAAATTAGAAGTTGGAACAAAGTGTAAATGCCTTTATCTGAATCCCATATGATCTTTACTGGTCTACGAATTCGCTCGCAGGGTTTAGGGTCATTAACTTTTTGGTGTTAGATATACTCCATTATTAAAAGTCTTTATTTCAGCTCGATATTGTCATGATGTCCGATTTAGGGGTGTTTCCCTTAGACTCTTGGCCCAGAAAAAATATCAGCATCGTGCTCTTCTCTCAAATGCCATATTGCCATTGGGTTAAGGGGAGTTTATTGGATGTTTTGGGAAAGGGGCGGGGCCCGAAATACATGGTTCAACATTTAGGTATTAGATTCGTATTTTACCCCCAAATATCTTTACATAAGCCCCATATTGCGATGGTCAGTAAATATTTGTTGTTTGTGGGATGTTTTAGGGAAGGGGTAGACCCCCAATACCTTTCATTTGAGCCCCACATTTAGGGGTGTTTTGGGGAGTGGGATGCTGCCCCAAACACTTAGCTTTGAAAATATATAACAACATCGTGCTCTACTCTCAAATATCATTTATTTCAACCCCATATTTCCATTGGCCTCGAAATTGCATATCAAATTCGTTTTCTTATATCAAATACCTTTCATTTAAACCCCTTATTGCAAAAGTCAGCAAATATGTCCGGTTTAGGGTATGGGCCCTAAAAACTATCAATATCGAGATCCACTCCCTTTAAGACCCAAAATTGTCATGAAGAGTAAATACGTCCTATTTGGGCGTTGTTATGGTGGAGGGACGTCCCCTTGGCAGTTGGTCCCGAATGTTGATATCCGATTTGTGGTCTACTCTTAAATACCTTTCATTTGAGCCCCATCTTTCCATAGTCTGCATACATGACCAGTTTCGGGGGTGTTTTGGGGGATGGGGCGACCGTTCAGTGGCTTGTCCATGAAAACGTATAACAGATTAGTGTTCTACTCCAAAATACTTCTTATTACAGTCCCATATTGGAATGGTCAGCAAATAAGTCCTAAATGGGTGGTGTTATGGGGGTGGGGTGGCCCCATACACACTTTTTACCGAATATTGATATCAGATTCGTGCTTTACTCCCAAACGCCTTTCATTTGAGCCCCATATTGCTATTGTAGTAAATTTGTCCTCTTTGGGGGTTGTTTTTGGACGGGACACTTGGTCCCACATTTGGATATCAGATTCGTATACTACTCCTATATACATTTTATTTGAGCCCCATACTGTAGAATTCATGGTGGTGTATTCATAAGCACGTTTGTAATTGTTTTTAGTAAATTTTCATTGTGAAAAAATAAAATTTGTAATAAAATAGATTTTGTTTTTCCTCAACTACAAACAACCTTCATTGCCAAAAGTTATGGCTTTATTCATTTCCATTCTCCATATGAAAGTATGAATAAAACAATACACAAATAAGGAAATACCAATCGGATTGACTATAAATTTTCAATCGATATTGCCTACACTACTATGTTTGGGTTTTGCGACAAAACTGTATTTTTTGATATTTGCATCTAAATTCGGTCTACATATGAGACATAACCATGACCAAGAGAAAACACCTGCTGCTGCTAGCTTATCTTGTAAAGTAAAACCAAAAGAACAAATTTGAATTTTATGACCAAACAATCAGTGAACGATAAAATCCCCAAAAATCTTGTAAAACATTTGCATACAATGGCAAATATTCCCAAAATTGACAAAAAGTATTCATTTCAATGAAATCACACAAATATTTCCATAGAAGACACCTGCCGATACCAAGGGGCAAAATATGAAATGCAGGGTGTAGTTGCAGAGCTAAGTAAGGGAATTTATGCTTACAAGGAGTATAATACCAAGAGGATAAAGGAAATGACTTAAAAAGTTTAAATTTTTTGTGAAATTCTTATTCCTAGACAAGCAAACAAAGAAAAAAGGGTACCCAATATAAAAATATTCTCTTTAAGTAAAAATTGGATAAAATGCTCTTTTTATGGGTTTAAGGTTCTAAATCGGGAGACAGAGGCCATATTCACCGAAGGTCTCTATTGGCCAATGCAACTAAGATCCTAAAATTTTCAAAATTTCACAAACCATAAAATGTTCCATATCCAATATCATTCTGAACTTGTAATCCCTATAATAAAGGGTTTTCTTTTTATTACCAACTCCAGATGGCATGGTGTAGAAAGATGCCTTTTTTAAAAAATATGTTTTTTAACTTTGAACCCAGTTACCACCAACTTTTAACTTGTCATACTTCAGATTTTCTTTGCTTGACCGCATAGCAAGCCCCCCCACCACACAAATTGACATCCAAAATTTTATTTTATCAATTGTCATAATAATAATGGAAATTATGAAGAATTTCCAAATAACTATTCATAAGAATTTTTATTCCAAAGTTTACCTCAGGCTTAAAGTCATAGAAAAACTGAAGAAAATATTTTCCGTTTTTGTTTTGATTGCCATGAAAATTCTATCTGAATCTAACAAACACTTCCGCATGCAAAATACTAGCATTAAACTTTTTTTCATATAATTTGAAAAGTTTTTCCTTACCAAATTCAATCTAAAAGTCTCTAAACTCTTTACGATAATATTTAAGTCCATAAGATATTTTTAAAGTTATGAAGCAGAGAAAAAACCCCAAAATGGAAATGGAATAACAAAATGGGTGTGTTCCAAAGAAATGTAGAAAAAACTCAAGAAAAAAATACCCAAACTGGATGAATGTGAAAAATTGAAACCGACAATGTCACCGCCTAAATTGTATGTTCGCTGTGCAAACGTACACAAAATTGTAAGCTGGGCTGCAGATGCACGTCAGTTGCTATTTTATGTCCTTTTGGGTCTTCGAAAAACACCAACATCGAAACCAAAAGCGCAAGGAATGCTGCTTTGTTGTTAGCAAAGAGCCTGTGGGCCGGCCACCGTTCACAAGGAAGCTGAGCTGGAGTTGGACTCACTTGAAACACTGTAAGAAAAAAAAAAAAGTATTATTAAAAGTTATCGAAAAGGGATGGAACCATAATCACCAACCATAGCTTCGGTTTATCACAAACTAGTCTGAATTAATATAACCCCAGGGTGAATCGAACGATTCGTAGCTCTTTTTGTAAACAGCCAGATTTCAGGTCTCTTCAGGTTAATTTTTAGTCTGCAGGATCTCGCCCAATCGTAAGGCTACTCCAAGACCAGGCCAGCCTTTCAGCAGTCTTCGTTAAGGTTCAAGATCTTATGTTAGGTTAAGGTGAAAATAATGCGCGGATATTGTAACGCCCCATGCCACTATGAAGTAACCTCGAACAAGTAAAAGTGCAACGTTCGGCCGGGCCGAACTTTAAGATATACATACTAACCCCATTAAATCAAGTCCGCTGAAAAATACACTGCTTATAAAACCTTAGCAGCTATATCGTAATATGGTTCGATCTGGACCTAACTCGCTTGAGGCGTAGAGGGGACTAACACAATTTACTGTCTTAGTGATTCAAAGACCAAACCAACCAAATAGTATAGTTCGATCTACACCATAGGGGTGTGTAGGGGTCTGCATACATCACATTATACCAAAATTCTGCGAAAAAGAGAAGAGCTAACGAATGTACACAGTTTGCGGATATTGGAATGCTTCGTATGGAGTAGCTGTAACTGCACTCGTGGACAATCAGCGGTATCGAGTTGAGAGTCTCAGTGAGAGGCCGGCCGGCACCGGCCCTTGCTTGAATACTGAGTACCTATGATGTTCGAAATGACAAAGCGAGTTATTGACGCCTTTAAATAACCAATGGCCATAATGATTCCGCACGATCTGTCCTATGGACCGGAACTAGCCCTCACCCAAAAGAGCTCGACGAGGATCAGTACCTCCATATAAAAATGTAGCTGCAACTTCTAGCTGCTTCACTCGGAGACCTTAGGTTCATTGTTTTCACTTTAGAAGAAAGTAGGAAGAAGGTGATGCAGAACAAGTGTATAAACTACACCACAGAACGAAACATGACATCAAATAAGGACATAAAAGCAAAACGCATACGACAAGAAAAAAAAACTCACTCGTCATCGCACATTTTGCAGAAGTCTGTCTATTCCTGCACCCTGCGCTACGTCAAAGATCAGACGTTGCGATGATCAGTCAGGATTCCCCATAGCAGTCTTGCTTTCTCATCCCAAGGATAGCGACAATACTCGGCCACAACTTTTTAAAATCCAGGACCTACAGCACCATGCCTTATTTGCGCAATTATCGTAAAAGGCGTCCATCCAACCAGGAAGCTCGCACAGTAGTGGTCTCACTAATTTCATAGCAAGATCAGAGGCAATCAGCGATCCTTTCCTGGGCAGCACCCTAGGATCTACAGCACCACGCCTTATCTGCGTAGTTTTCGTAAAGGCGCCCATCCTACCAGGAAGCTCTCACAGTAGAGGTCTCACTAATTTCATAGCAAGATCAGCAGCAATCCTGGGCAGCTCGTCCACCGCTTCTTTTCCCGCCACACTTCGATGGCCTGGGACCCAGCAGAGCCTGACAGCCTTTCCCATGGTTCATATAAGCTCTTCGTATCTTTTTACCAGTTTTGACTTAATTTGGCCCGAAGTCGAACCCTTCAACACTGGCCGATTGTTCACGTATGTTGTGATAGTATGTTCGGGCCGCCGCTCCCGCATTAACATCGTCTCCAGTGCCTTCAGGATCTTGAAGAACTCCACATGAAAGACTTTGCACCTGTCCAGAAGTCTATAAGTTTCCCTGATTCCAAGGAATTCAATGAAGACTCCTGCTCCATTGCGCCCATCCAATTTAGACCCATCCCTTTAAATAGAGGGTCACGAGAAGAGGGAGGGAAAACGTCTTCCAACCCATCAACTCCCCCGGTGTATAATCAGTCGCGCCGCATTAAACATGGTGCCACGCAGCAATACCATGCCCCCACAGAACAGAAGAATGGCCCGAGTTTGAGGAGCCCCAATGCACCTGACTTCCTTACTCTCTGTTGAAACACTTCCAACATGTAGGAGCAAAGGGATAAGATCGATAATGCCATTTAGCGCCTCTTTGAGTACTTCCCCTTTCCTCAGAGAATAGCAATGCCGCGATACCCTGTACTGACTCGATCATCCTGGGTAGGGCAAAGTTATCCAGAGCCTTGTGCCACACATTACAACTATAGGAGAGAATTGGCTGAACACCGTAAACATCCAGTGCATCGTCCCCGGCCCACAGCCCAACTTCTTCTTATCAAGTTGGGACAGGAGAAGAGCGCATTATTTCAACGTTCGAAGTTGAAATAATGTTCAAGGCCTCCAAAGAGAGTTGTAACACCACCCTATCCAGGACAGGTCCCTTAAAAACACCCAACTTCCTACTCCATGTTGTTGTTGTAGCCACATTTTCATGTGGAGGTGGCGATCCTCGTCAAGCTCCTGTGTGAGCTAGCTCCTTCCGGTTTAAAGGACCGATCGCCGCGGGAATAAAATGGCGCCAATAACTCGCCTTGTCATATTGAGCACCATAGGCACTCTCTGAGACTCCGCTTGGTACCGCTGTCTGTTGGTTGAAATCACGCTACAGTACAGATATTGAGCTGAAACTTTCCACACATTATTTTTTGTTCACAAGCAGGTTAAGTTCGAAGATGGCCCATATCGGACTATATCTTCTATAGCCACCATTTAGACCGATCCGCCGATTTAGGGTCTTAAGCTGATAAAAGCGACATTTATTATCCGAAATTTTTACCGAAATTTGGGACAGTAAGTTTTCTTAAGCCCTTCGACATTCTTTGTCAATTTGGCTTAAATCGGTCCGTATTTGGATAAGCTGTCATATATACCGATCCTCCGATTTAGGTTCTTAGGCCCATAAAAGCCACATTTATTATCCGATTTTGCTGAAATTTGGAACAGTAAGTTCTCTTAGGCCCTTCGACATCTTTCTTCAATTTGGCCCAGATCGGTTCAGATTTGGATATAGCTGCCATGTAGACCGTTCTCTCGATTTAAGGTTTCGGGCCATAAAAGCCACATTTATTATCCGATTTTGCTGAAATTTGGTACAGTAAGTTCTCTTAGGCCCTTCGATATCTTTCTTTAATTCGGCCCTGATCGGTTCAGATTTGGATATAGCTGTCATATAGACCGTTCTCTCGATTTAAGGTTTTGGGCCATAAAAGGCGCATTTATTGTCCGATGTCGCCGTAATTTGGGACAGTGAGTTAAGGTAAGCCCCTTGATATTTGGATATAGCTGGCATATAACCTCATTATTCCAAAACCCGTCCCGTCCAATGGAATTCACGTTTTTATCAAGAGCCTCCTCCTCCTTCGTTAATATACTTTAAAAGTGTTTCAATATTTTTTGCATAGGAGACATAACATGGTGCATTATTCATTTATTTGGATATTTTTACCAGTGTCCAAATGTTTAACTCACTCCTCCACATTTAAATTTGTGTTCTTTAAAACAATTTTTAAGTTTTTTTATATTCCCATCGTTTCTACATAGAATATATATTTTGCGGTATTCTTTATGAATTCCGGCGTTAACATACCCATACACACCCATACCCTTACACAAAATGCAAAAGGACATGTATGTGTCAAAGTTTTGAACAGGACAATAATAATAACATGAACAGCCACAACAACAACAGCGCCAGGAAAGTAAAGGAGTTTTTCCAAAAAAAGAAAATATATGTATGGGAATTCATAACAGCGGAAATTATACTTATACAACTATACATTTGTCCGACACAACAATGTAACGCCAGCATCATATTCCTACTCCATGGTTGTTGTTGGTTTGTATTTGTATCGCAATGTCCTTTGTCGCGAGTGTCCCTTTTTATGATGAACACCATATGCATGTGTTCAGAATCTCACTCTCGGCTTGCGAATATATATTCATACAAATGTGTCATACATATATTAAAGATATATCAAAATATGTTTACAAGTATGTATGAGCAGATATGGAATGCAACTTACATATTTTTGGTATATTAGAAGGGCTCCATGTAAAAATCAAAAAATCATCGCTCTGAAATGTTTAATGTTTATCTTCCCTGTGAAAATATTTTTAGCAAAATTTACTAAAGAAATTTTCACAGTGAAAATTTACTAAAGAAATTTTCACAGTGAAAATTTACTAAAGAAATGTTCACAGTGAAAATTTACTAAAGAAATGTTCACAGTGAAAATTTACTAAAGAAATGTTCACAGTGAAAATTTACTAAAGAAATGTTCACAGTGAAAATTTACTAAAGAAATGTTCACAGTGAAAATTTACTAAAGAAATGTTCACAGTGAAAATTTACTAAAGAAATGTTCACAGTGAAAATTTACTAAAGAATTGTTCACAGTGAAAATTTACTAAAGAAATGTTCACAGTGAAAATTTACTAAAGAAATGTTCACAGTGAAAATTTACTAAAGAAATGTTCACAGTGAAAATTTACTAAAGAAATGTTCACAGTGAAAATTTACTAAAGAAATGTTCACAGTGAAAATTTACTAAAGAAATGTTCACAGTGAAAATTTACTAAAGAAATGTTCACAGTGAAAATTTACTAAAGAAATGTTCACAGTGAAAATTTGCTAAAGAAATTTTCACAGTGAAAATTAGATTAGTATACTCCCATCCTTTGGTGGTGTGTATAAAAATAGCTCCCACCTATACTTCTAGAACCGCTGCAAGCACATTTATTGGCCATTCTTCCCAAAATTTTGCAGAACGCTTTTTTCGATTACTACCACAATATCTTAGGTTGGTTAAGATTTAGATATAGCTCCTATATTTACGTTCGTCCAACTTTGAGTAGTATGAAATAATGTGGTCATTTGCCAACCGATTGCCAGGAAATGTGGCATATATAATTCTCTATGACATTTTTGTATATTTTTATCAAAATCGGATGAGATTTAACTACCATGTACATCACCCTACTTGTACATATAGGCCGTAGTTATTAGAATTGTGAACACATTTTCTTCAAATTTTGTGCGGATTGTTTTATAACCCATTTGAAATCATCCACCGAATTCTGTTAAATTCTGTTCAGAATTAGATATAGCTTCCAATTTGTACTTAAAGGGTAGGTATAGGATGTTATATAGTCCGCACCACCCACCTTTTGCCTCTTCCTATTTGTTTGTTTTTTTGTTACTTTATGTATTTTTGTAAATTTAAATTTTCCATTTTTACAAAGCTAGTTTTCCCACACACACACACACAGGAGCAGCAACTGTAACCAGATCTGAATCTGGTTATGTTCATCTGTCACGGTTGTTGGTTTAATTCGTGGTGATACAAATGGAACACGATGAACAAACGTTGCACTTTCCCCCAACCAAATTTTTTTTTTTTGGTATGTGGGGGTCTTGCATGTCGTAAAATATTGCATAATTGAAATTTCTTCTTTAATTTTAAGTTGTCACAGGGAATGAGTTTCACTTTGCTGCTCATAAAAAACAAAAAGAAAATGGAATAAACTCTTTTGAAGGGGTTTTATGTTTAGTATGCAGCTTTCGTAAGTGATACCATTTTATAAATACGGTATATGTGACAAATTTAATCGTATATGCTTTTATATACGGAGTTTTGTGTTAATGATGGTTCATACTTAGAGGAAAATGGTCGTTAATGCGTGACTTCAATAAAAGAAAATAATAAATTTATTCGATAAACCAGAAATTTTTAATTTTAGTAAAACAAAAGTAAAGCAACATGCTAAGTTTGAAAAAGGCATTACGTTCGGCCGGGCCGAACTTTGGATACCCACCACTTCGGGTATATCTGAACCCCCTTTAGCCACAATCTGGTGAATATGAGATAATAAATTCGGCACTGACATTGAGTGGTCTAATAAATATAAGTCACTCTTGAGTTTTGTATTTCCAATTTCCACAAAATGGGGTATTAAATAAAGCTTTTATGAGCTTCAGACCCTTAACAGGTATATCGGTCTATATGACAGCTATATCTAAATATGGACCGATCTAATCCATATTTAGGTCAGATGTCGGGAGTCTTAAAATAACCCACTTTTGCATATTTCAGCGAAATCGGGTAATAAATAAAGCTTTTATGGTCTTCAGACCCTTTATCGGGAAATCGGTGTATATGGCAGCTATATCTAAATATTGTCCGATATAAACCATATTTAGATCAGATGTTGGGAAGCCGTTAACTACTCACTGTTTTAAATTTCTGCAAAATTGGATGAAAAATACAAATTTTTATGGGCAGCTATATTCAAATATGATGCGACTTGGCCCGTTCAAAAACTTAAGCAGCGTGCAAAGACGTATCTGTGCCAAATCTCAGCTCTATATCTCAATTTTTGAGTCATTACAATAAACGGACGGACAGATACATGGACATGGTTAAATCGTCTTTGAATTTTACGACGATCCGAAATATACATACTTTGTAGGGTCGGAAATTGATATATCGATGTGTTGCAAACGGAATGACTAAATGAATATACCCCCTATCCTACGGTGGTGGGTATTATAAGGGGTTCAAGAGGTAAAAAAGCGAGATCGGTTTATAGAGTATCTGTATCAGGCTATAGACCGATTAAGACCATATTCGATACGTATATTGAAGGTCATGGGAGAAGACGATGTACAAAATGTCAGCCAAATCGGATAATAATTGCGCCCTCTAGTGGCTCAAGATATCAAGATCCTAGATCGGTTTATATAACAGCTATATCAGGTTATGGTCCGTCATGAACCATATTCGATACTGTTATTCAAAGTCATAACAAAACATGTCATGCAAAATTTCAGCCAAATCGGTTAAGAATTGCGCCCTCTAGCGGCTCAAGAAGTCTAGATGCCAGATCGGTTAATGTGGCAGCTATATCAAAACGAGGACCGATATAGCCCATTTACAATCCGAACCGACCTACACAAATAAAAATTATTTCCGTAAAATTTCAGGCGGATAGCTTTACTCCTTCGAAAGTTAGCGTGCTTCCAACAGACGGACGAATGGACAGACGGAGAGATGAACGAACGGACGGATAGACGGACGGACGGACAGACGGACAGACGGACGGACGGACAGACGGACAGACGGACGAACGGACAGACGGACGGACGGACGGACAGACGGACGGACAAACGGACGGACAGACGGATGGACAGACGGACGGACAGACGGATGGACAGATGGACGGACAGACGGACGGATAGACGGACAGACGGACGAACGGACAGACGGACGGACAGACAGACAGACAGACAGACAGACAGACAGACGGACGGACAGACAGACAGATGGACGGACAGACGGACGGGCGGACGGACAGACGGACGGACAGACAGACGGACGGACAGACGGACGGACAGACAGACGGACGGACAGACGGACGGACGGACGGACGAATGGACACGGTAAGTTCGAATCAGAACGTCAAGACTATCAGGAATATATATACTTTATGGGGTCTTAGATGAATATTTCGAGGTGTTACAAACGGATTAGCGAAGTAAATATACCCCCATTCCATGGTGGTGGGTATAAAAACATAAATTGACTGTATTTCCTTAACTATGCATTTTAGAGCGATAGGGTTCCACCGATATAACATTATCATATAATTTGAAATTTCAACTAAATACAAAATAAAAACTTTAAACCAACTGTTTCTCCAAAATTATTAGTCCTAGATGAACATTAGCAACAATTCGTGACATCATTAAAACATTCAAAAATTTTCTGAAAAATCATTAAAATTCGGTATCCTAGTTGGTATAGTTGAAATTGCCTGTATCTCCTAAACTATGCTTTCTTAAGGGGAAAGGGATCATATATTTAAAATTATAGCAAAATTTCTTCCATCCATAGTAACATTCAAATTAAAACTAACAAATTTGAATAATAAATTTGTGGCAGTGGGTACGTATACAAAGTCATCCTTTCCAAATTCCTAAAATTATTGCCATATAAATAAAACCACAAAACATTTTAATGTTAAATTGCAAATTTGTGGCATTCCATGGTCAAGCCTTGCCTTGGCCATTGCGGGCATATTTGACGTTCGCTCTATGCCATTGAATGCCAAGTGTTGGAGTGCATAGGGGTAATGGTATTAATATGAACTTTTATCATGTTTAGCAAATAATTTGCGGTTTCACACATGCCGCTGTGTTTATTTGAATGATTTCGCATCAAATACAAATGTTTAATAAATATTCGACCATGCTATTTGTTTCGATTAAATGGTTGTGTTAGACATATCACCCGGCTATTTGAAACAATCGAACAAAAAACCTAAATTTTTTGTATGCCATTAGTAAATATTTGTCTTTTTTTGCAGTTGAGATCAAATTTAAAACAAATATTTAAGAGTAAATATAGATGCCTATCTATGTTAGAATGATTGAGACCTGCAGTTAAACTAATACAAATATTACAACAATTATTGACTTTGTTGCAATTCTTCCCTAAAGTTCAATTTATTTGTAGTTTTTTTAAGGGTAAGGGTAATCGGTGGGTTTGATTTCCACCAGAGGCTCTGGTCTGTTGCCGTATTGATCAAAAACATTAGAGGCAGAAGAAGAACACATGGGTTTTGGTACGGAAACATCCTCCTGCAGAGACAAAGAAGGATATTTGGTAAAAGATAGAGATATTGTGCTTAGGATATGGAAAGAACTTTTTTCCCAGCTGCTAATATTCAATAATGGCGGTTTCCGCAGAACCAATAATTCCCGATGAAGGTCGAAGAAGCAATGACCTGACTAAACCGTAAAAAAGGCAGCCGAATCCTATGGGTTGCCAGCTGAACTGTAAACAACTAAAAGCGTTCGGCCGGGCCGAAACTGAAGGGCATAATATTATTCTACATACCAAATTTCTGTCAAACCATCAAACATTAAAGCTTCTAGGAAGCGAGCATGGATAATCGAGAGAGATCGGTTATATGTACCTGGAACAGATGATGCAACTCGTAGCAGAACACCGCATGCGGCTTGTAAGGTTTCAAGTAATCAAATCGGGAGATAGGTTTATATGGGAGCTTTATCAAACAAACGGAATAGCGAAGTTTGTATACCCCGATCCTATGGTGGAGGGTATAAAAAGGAAAATCGTACAAACACTACACAACCTACTTAAAACTGATAAATTAAGTTGTGTAATGATTGGACGACAGACAATAAAAAGGCAAAATTAAAGGTTTATTTATTGAAGAAAAGTGTCATATTACATCCAAAGTTGATGAAAGCTCTAAAAAAGAAGCAATATCGGCTGGATAACTCAAATAAAAAAAAAATAAAAAGGCGTTCGACCGGGCCGAGCTTTGGATACCCATCAAAATCCAGTGAAAAATGCAAATCTCATGCCCCATAGTAGCTATATTGAAATATGGTTCGGTTTGGACCAAATACTAATAAGTACAAGTTGTTCAATTGTGTATAACAAAATATTGATCTTTTTAGTAGATTTATCTAAAAATAAACCAATCTGAACCATATAGGACACGGATGTCGAAAAGCCGAACATAAGTCAAATTTGTGAAATCGGATTATAAATGCGCTTTTTATGGGGTTAATACTTTAAATCGAGAGATCGGTCTATATGGCAGCTTTATTCAAATCTGGACCGATTTAGGATAAGTTGCTGCAAAATGTCGAAGAGACTAACACAACTAACTGTCACAGATTTTGGCGACATCGGACAATAAATGCGCCTTTTATGGCCCCAAAACCTTAAATCGAGAGATCAGTCTATATGGCAGCCATATTCAAATCTGGACCGATCTGTGCCGTATTGCAGAAGTATGTCGGGGGCTTATCTTAACTCACCGTCCTAAATGTCGGCGACCTCGGACAATAAACGCACAGTTTATGAGCCCAAAGCCTTAAATCGAGAGATCGGTGGGCCTAATACCCTAAATCAGCAGATCGGTCTATATGGGGGCTATTTCAAGATAAAGTCCGATATAGCCCATCTTCGAACTTTACCTGGTTATGGTCGCAGTTTTCATCCGATCGTCTTAAAATTTGGTACTGGCATGTTTTTCGGCCTAGAGACGAAGCTTATGGAAATTGGAAAAAATCGGTTCAGATCTGGGTATAGCTCCCATATATATATTCGTCCGATTTTCAGTAAGAATGCAATAAAATGGTCATTTGTTAACCGATTCTCTCGAAATTTGGCAGGAGGGATTTTTTTACGACTCTGGACATTACTCGTGAATATACAGGGTGGCTGATGAAAGCCGCTACCAAAAAAAAATGTAATAACTTTTTTTCTATTTAATAATAATAATTTAATAATTAATTTAATTAATTAATTAATTAATTTAATTAATAATAATTTAATAATTAATTTAATAATTTAATTTAACATGAATAAAAGAAAAATGTATTCCATACACCGAAAAAAAAATGTAGCAATATTCATCATTGTAGCAATATTCATCAGCCACCCTGTATATATGTATATCACCCGATTTTCACTCCTAGAGCCACTGCAAGCACATTTATTGACCAATCATGCCAACATATTGCACAACACTTTCCTCGACGACTATATAGCTCCCATATATATGTTCGTCCGACTTGCAGTAATATTGCAATAAAATTGTCTTTTGTTAAACTATTTTTTCGAAACTTGGCAGGAGGGATTTTCTCTTGACTCTCAAT
Organism: Stomoxys calcitrans; assembly: GCF_963082655.1. NCBI lineage: Eukaryota > Metazoa > Arthropoda > Insecta > Diptera > Muscidae > Stomoxys > Stomoxys calcitrans. Next base: position 20,489,155 of record NC_081554.1, on the reverse strand, counting down.
ATTACTCGCGAATTGCATGGAAATCGGTTCTGATTTATAAATAGCTTTAATGTATATATATTGCCCGATTTTAACTTCTAGAGTCACAGCAAGCGCATTTATCGACCCATCTTGCTCAAATTTTACAAAACGCTTTCCTCGACGACTGCCACAGTGTCTGAGGAGTTTGCTCGAAATCGGCTCAGATTAAGGTAAAGTCCCCATATATATATATTCGTCCGAATTTAAGAAATAATGCAAAAAGTGCTCATTTGTTAACCGATTCTGTCGAAATTTTGCAAAAAGGATTTTCTTATGACTTTCAATATAACTGGTGAATTTCATAGAAATCGGCCCAGATTTAGATATAGCTGTCATATAGTATATGGCCAGATTTTCACCCCAAGAGCCACTGCAAGCGCATTGTTTGACCAATCTTGCCAAAATTTTGTACACGCTTTCCTCGACGACTACTACATTATCTGAAAAGTTTGCTTGAAATCGGATCAGAGGTAGATATAGCTCCCATATATATGTTTGTCAGATTTTGGGTAATTTGCCATAATGTTGTCATTTGTCAACCTAAGTTTTTACAGTTTGAACATATTTGCTCGCCGAGGTCCATCAAAATTGGTTCAAAATTGGATATAGGTCCCACATTGAATTTAAAGGGTAGGTGTAGGGTATTATACAGTCGGCACCACCCGACTTTTGCCCTTCCTTACTAGATTGATATCGGAAGGGTAGGGGGGGCGGACCCTCCCCCTTGCCCCAAAAGTCCTACCCAAAAATAAAAGTGGACCGATCGGGACAATATGGGAGTCAAATGAAAGGTATTCAGGAGTAGAGTACGAATTTCATATTAAAAATTGGGTTCAATTAACTGGGGGGCCGCCCCAACCCCAAAACTCCTCTAAACAGATACATTCGGCGTTCCTATCAATATGGGACTCAAATGAAAAGTATTCGACATTAGATTACAAATATGACATACAAAATTAGATCCAAATAATGGGAGGTCGCCCTACCTCCAAATACTGCTTAATGGTCATATTGGCCGACCACAGCTATGTAGGATTCAAGTGAAAAATATTTGGGAGTAGATTAAAATTTGCGTTCAAGTCCAGGTGGCACTTTTCCTCCTAAAAATACGTCAAATAGGTAAATTGATCCATTATAACAATATGGGACTCAAATGAAAGGTATTTGAGAGAATAAAACGAATTTGATATCCAATTTTGGATGTTTAGTTTAGTGCTTAAGAGCGTCACTCCCTAAACTGAACTTCATATTCGACTATGGCAAATTGGAGCTCAAATCAACGGTATTGGGAGGTAAAGAACAAATTTGATATCTATTTTCAGGGCAAAGTATCGGTGGCCGCCGCAGTCCCAAACACCCTCCAAACGGTTCATATTTACCGACCATGGCAATATGGGGCTCAAATTAAAGGGATTTGGGACTGTTGCACGAATTTGATATCCATATTTATATATACCCTAATTTTTAAAAACACCAGATCTCGGAGATTGGTGATGCGATTGGTTCGAAATTTTTTTGCATTCCTACAGTCACCAAGAAGTGTAAGAAGGAAATTAAAGCCTTCTCTGAGGATGGCACAATCCGCATCGTTTGGGTGCCGTGCCATAACGGAATAAGGGGGAGTGAAAGGGCAGACGATTTGGCAGTGAAAACCAGAGGACTGCCGTCGATAAACTTGGTTAACCCGAAGCCTTTCGGGCAGAGGCATTTCGAATTAAGCGCGTGGGCTACAAACGTAACACTGTAATAACGAAATAGTCGGTAAGACGTCGAAAGTCCTATGGGGTTATCCGGATCGTGAGAGGAAGATGCTATTACTGAAAGGAAGTAAGAAGGAGGTCAGTATAGCTTTTGATGGCACATAAGACTACAAGCTCACATATTCAAAATCGGTGTGACACATTTCCCAATATTCCGTTGGAGATTTTCCTAAAAATTAAAATTTTCTTCTTCGAGGTTACTTTGAAGTTTTTAGAGCGCACAACAAGCCTATTGCTGGCTTGGGTGTATGTCGATAGTGGCATGCGACGGATTAATAACTGCACCCTGTTTTCAACCTAATCTACCGTCACTAAAATTAAAACGTGGTTTCTGTTGTTGTAGTCTGGTGCCTCGGGGGCCGCCCAAAACCCGCCAAATGGATATATTGTATAAGCTGACGTATGCTACAATGGCACAAATTCGATAGTCACATTCAGGGCGAAGTGTCCCCACACTTAAAGGATATTAGAAAGTTAAAGAAGGCGCAGGGTAGCGGGCCCGATTCGGCTAGTCAGTCTATAAAGTTCCCCACTTATGGGTTTACATAAGTTGATTAGCCTTCAACTGCTCCTAGAAACATGATTTGTTGCCTAATCCTCCAGAAATTTGGTACGTGAGATAAAATTATGGCCTTAAAAGTAACTTCAGTTTGTGTAAATTTTAAGCAGAATCTATGGTGACGAGTTCCCAAGATTCGGCCAGGCCGAACTTTACTAGTTTTTTTGTAAGTAATCAATTTGTTTCTCTGACTCGAGGTATATTCCATATTCCCTGCCTGAAATATTTGCCCATTTAAAATTTAATGATTCAACTGGTAACCCAATATTTGCTGTAATGAATTGAGCATTTTTTTTTTACTTTGGCCAGTTCCATTTTTGTTATTTTTTTATCCATTTCCAAGCGAATGGAGTTATGATTTCACAATGTTGTCGATTTCAATTTATTGTGCAAACAATTTTAGCCTCTTCAACAACTTGCAGGAAGGAAAACATGTGTTGCGATTTCCCTTCTGTGTGAAATTCTAGCCATACATTTTTAAGTTGTTTTTCTTTTTTGTTTTTTTTTTTTTTTTTTTTTTTTTTTTTTGCGGCATCAGCAGTTCCTATGGCATAGCCAAAAGAGTAAATGTTTCACCCAAGCACTTTGGTAAACGGCAACGAACAGCTATGCTTGGTTACAGGCATCAAAAGTCACGGTTACTATGGCTACAACATCACCAATGGCAGCATTGTTGGCAACATCAACAATACTTCCGGCTGTTCGTTCGTCGTTCATCGTTCATCGATATTATTATGATTGCTTTACACGTACAAAAAGCATAGATTATTTTAAAACACCAATCATTTTCAAATGCCCCACACCCACACATATGCATGCACTCACATGCAGGTGGCAGTAATAGCAGCAACTGCAAATCACTGCGTATGCATGTTGGTTTGCAAGCAGAACATGGCGTCCTACGTATGTGCAAGCGATAGATGCTGCATCCTGTGATATGGCAGAATCATAACAGGGCATGATAAGTCCATGTCATTGTGTAAAATGTGGAGTAGTAAAGGGTTACCATGGGTAACCATGATACGTTTTTATAAGCAACCAAGTAAAATGTGTAAAGTTCGGCCGGGCCAAATCTTAGGAAACCATCAGCATGGATTCTGCTAAAAATTTCTACATACCAAATTTCTACCAAATCAGACAAACATTTAAATTATTAATCGATTTAGAACATACTTGGCAGGATAGATAAAAGTCCTAACGAAACGCAATGCGGAAAATTTCAGCCCAATAGGATAACAATTGCGTCTTCTAGGGGCGAAAGATGTAAAGTCTGCAGTTTGGTTTATATGGCAGCTATAACCGGTTATAGACCGATAAGGCTCGGCAAGGAATAACTTTGAGCATCTCTCAGTCTGGAACATTGAGCTCCAATCTGTGTGGTGCTCTTTGTTATCACGAGAAGCTTAACTTAACCACAGGTTGCGGATAGTGGAATGCTCCATATGGAGCATTTAGGCTGGAACGTTTAACTCCAATCTGTGTGGTGTTTTTGTTATCACGAGATGCTTAACTTATCTATCGAGTGGAGAGTCTCAGTGAGAGGACAGGTGGCTCTTGCTTTAAGACTCAGTGCCTATGATACTCGATACGATAAGGCGAGATTTTGGCGCCTTTAAAGAACCAATGATCATCATGTTCCCGCAGCGATCGGTCGTATAGTTCAGAACAAGCTTGCTCGTCTGCCTCCATATGCCAATGTTTGTAGCCACACAACAACAACAATGACCGATATGGACCATACTCGGCACAGTTGTTGGGAAATGCAAATCCAAATTTACCCATGAACATTCCATTAAGGAACAGGGGCAAACTTCTCATATATCACTGAGTGCAGTCCGATTCAAGTTTAAGCTCAATGATAAGGAGTCTTCTTTTTACAGCCAAGTTCGAACGGCGTACAGTGAAGAAGGAGAGAATTTTGTACATAGGATAGAATCTCAGAAATGTCGCCAGCATTGGGAGGGGGAAATCACCGGCGAACATTTTTGCTGATGGTCTCGCCAGTGTTCGAATCCAGGCTTTCAGCGTCATAGGCTAACATGCCAATCTCTGCCCTACGGTGGCTTCAAAGTTTTGGGAAGTCGCAACAAAATTTTAGCCAATTAGGATAATAATTGCGGCGTCTATGGCCTCAGGAAGTTAAATCGGGAAATCGGTTTATACGCAAATTTTCGAAGGAATAAAGCTAGGCGCTTGAAATTTTGCTCAAAAACTTCCTATCAGTGTAGGTCAGTCGGTATTGCAAATGGGCTATAACTTTTAGAGTCCTTGCCAAGTATGATCCGAATCCGAATCACTTTTTAAAACCTCCACCATAGGATGGGGGTAAACTTAAGGCCACCGTAACGCAGAGGTTAGCATGTCCGCCTATGACGCTGAACGCCTGGGTTCAAAACCTGGCGAAACCATCGAAAAAATTTTCAGCGGTGGTTTTCCCCTCCTAATGCTGGCAACATTTGTGAGGTAAGGATATATGTCATGTAAAACTTCTCATATAAACCGATCTGGGATCTTGACTTCTTGAGCCTCTAGAGGGAGCAGTTGTTATTCGATTTGCCTGAAGTTTTGTTAAATATGATCTGAATTGGTCTATAGCCTGATAAAACTTCCTTATAAACCGATATCCCGATTTTACTTCTTGAGCCCCTAAAGGGAGTAATTCTTATCGGATTGACTGAAATTTTACATAATGACTTCTAATATGGTCTCCAATATTCAATTCAATTATGGTTCGAATCGGACCATAACTTGGTATAGCTTCAACAGCATAGCAGTTCTTAACTTTTATCCTTTCTTTGCCTAAAAAGAGATACCGGGAAAAAAACTCGACAAATGCTATTCTTGGTGGAGGGTATATAAGATTCGCCCCGGCCGAACTTGGCACGCTTTTATTTCTTATACCCTACACCAAGACTGTGGAACAGGGTATTATAGATTTTTGAAAAGATCTAGACCCATTGATAAGTATACCGATCGACTCAGAATCGCTTTCTGATTCGAAAGTGACTGTTCGACTGTCCGCCTGTGAGTCCATGTATTTTTGTAATCAAGGTACAGGATGTATTTGTGGTCCAATCGTCACGAAATTTTGCGCATGTCACTTTTTTTGGTTGAAGGATGAACTTTAGTAAAAATTGGTTCAGATTTTGAAATAGCTCCCATATGCATGTATCGCCCGATTTGCACTTTAATGGCTGTAGTAACTACAAATTTCAAGCGATCTGAACAAAAATTGGCACGAATTGCTCCATTACTGATCTTAACCTGTCTGCAATGTTTCATCAAAATCGGTTCAGATGAAGATATAGCTCCCATATATATGTATTGTCCGATTTGCACTTTAATGGCGATCTGCACAAGATTTTGCACGGTCTGTTTCGTTACTGATCTCAACCTATCTGCAATATTTCATCAAAATCGGTTCAGATGAAGATATAGCTCCCATATATATGTATCGCCCGATCACTTTAATGCCTTTAGTAGCTACAAATTTCAAGCGATCTGCACAAAATTAGTCCTGGGTTGTTTTGTTACTGATCTTAGCCTATCTGCAATATTTCAATAAAATCCTCTCAGATTTAGATATAGATCCCATATATTTGTATCGCCCGATTTGCACTAATGTAGCCGTAGTAACAACAATTTTCAAACAATCGTTTCTAAAACAATCGGTTCAGATTGAGATATAGCTCTCATATACATGTATCTATTGCCCGAATTTATAATTGTATTGTAGGTATACGGCATTATATAGTCAGCTCCGCCCGACTTTTCCCTTTCCTCTCTGGATCTTCTTAACTCCCTCTAGGTCGCAATTTTTATGCGATAGGATACAATGGGATCTACAATTGTCTTCAACATCCAAGCCAAGTATGGCCCAAATCGGTTTATAACCTGATATAGCTCCAATAGCATAGCAATACTTATCCATTATCCTTTGTTTGAAATACCGACCAAAGAACTTAACAAATGCGATCGACAACGATCGACATACCAGATTCGGGTCAGACATGGCCGTCTGTCTATTTGTTAGGCTGTTCACATGTTTGTCTTATCCATATAGCTCCCATGTATGTGTTTTACTTCTAGAGCCTATGAAAGCTCATTTATTAACCGATATTTTTAAAATTTTTTACCTATATACTCTTACGTGATATTGTCTGATCATCTCTAAGTCTCTACACCCTTTATACTGACTTTTCATATGACGTTGCATAGAGCCCAACAAAGTATTATGGAATGTCAGTACTCCCGTTTGTAGCCTTAGGTTAAATACATTGTGATGCCAGTGTTGTCGTTTTGTGTGATATTCTGCTGCCATGCTATCATCATTTCTATATGTTCTTTGATTTCAGCATCAGGAATATAGGTACGTGACACATTTACACACATACTCGAACATGTGCATTGAAATATTGACACACATGAAATTTTCCAAAATGGGACATTCTACAAGATCTCGATGGTTTTTACTGTACATTCCAAATATGTCATGTCATTTGTGAAACAATAGCTTGGGTATGGATGAAGTTGGGTAAGATTTGGCTAGGTTTGTTACATCATAGTGACAATCGATAATCAGACCAACTCAAACAAGTTATTGAGTATAAAGCAGTTGCTAATGTTAAACCAACCTGAAGAGAAGGTGGATGATTGAAGCACCATTCAACAGACCACAACATCATATTGCATTATAGATCTGAAAACGAGAGTTTACAACCACAGCTTGAAGCGTTGCACTGTTTTTATTCTATCTTAACTTACTTTAATGGGATATGACAGAACATTTGTTCCACTGGCCAAAGCGTTCCAAGCGCCTCGATCTTCAGCGGTCATTCCAAAACCTCAAACACCAAGTTTCGAGGTGTCTCCCACCACTTGATCTATCCATGGGGCTTTTGGTCTTTCCGGTTTGCGTGTACCACCGTGTTTGCCTTCAAAAGAGTTTTTTGCTGGAGCTTCTTCATCCATTCTGACAACATGACCTAGCCAACGCAGCCGTTGATTTTGATGCGTGCAACTATGCTATCGTCGTCATACAGCTCATACAGCTCGTGGTTCATACGTCACCTATATTCTCCATTAACGCAAACTGGTCCATATATTTTACGAAGAATCTTTCTCTCAAACACTCCAAGCACTGCCTCGTCTGCTTTCACAAGTACCCATGCTTCAGAACCATATAAGAGCACGGGTACTACCAGTGTCTTTTATAGTGTAATCTTCGTCTGTCGAGAGGTGGCCTTGTTTCTAAACCGCTTACTTAGTCCAAAGTAGTAGCATCTGTTTGCCAGTATTATTCATCGCTTAATCTCAAAACTGGTGTCATTCGTATCGGTTATGGCGGTGCCGAGATAGATAAAGTTACTGCCTATCTCAAAGTTGTGATTCCCAACTTTCTCCATTTTCTTTATCTGCTCGGTTGTACAACGTGTTTTGGGAGTTGAAACCATCCATTTCGTATTATCTCCATTTACTGCCAGATCCATTCTCACTGACTCTCTTTCGATTCTTTCAAAGGCTGCAGTTACTACTTCCGGTGACCGCGGCGGGTAGCATGTGTTCTCTTGTGATTAGTGTGTCATATGTTCTCTTGTGATTAGTGTGCCATATCTATTCAGATCTGCATCTCGTATAATCTTCTCCAACAGGATATTAAAGAGATCACACGATAGGCTGTCTACTTGTCTGAAACCTCGTTTGGTATTAAATGGTTCGGAGAGATTCTTTCCTATTCTTACTGAGGAAAGCGTATCTGCAAGTGTCACCCTGCAGAGTCTTACTAATTTTGCAGGGATACCAAACTCAGACATGGCTTGAAATTCCTTTGAACGTAAAGGAGTCTCGAAGGCGGTTTTGTAGTCAACAAAGAGATGGTAGGTGCTGATTTGTCCTTCTTGGGTCTTTTCCTAGATATGACGCAGTGTGAATATCTGAACCAGGGTGGATTTACCAGGTCTAAAGCCGCATTGATAGGGCCCAATTGTCTCATTGACTTTAGGTTTTAATCTTTCACACAAGTACGCGCGAGAGTATCTTGTATGCGATGGGGAGGAGACTTATTCCTCTGTAGTTGGCACATTCCGTCTTGTTTCCTTTCTTGTGTAGAGGACATAGTTTGCTGAGGTTCTAATCATCGGGTATGCGTTCTTCTAGCCAAATTGCGCAGATAAGCTGATGCATACGCCTTATCAGCGTGTCGCCTCCAGTCTTAAATAGTTCAGCGGATAACCCGTCGGCTCCTGCTGCCTTGTTGTTCTTAAGTCGGGTTACTGCTACTTGGACCTCATTCTGACTTGGAGGTAAACATTCTATACCATCATCATTGATTGGTTCTGCGGTATCCTCTTCGACGCCAACCTCGGACACTAGCAGTTGGGTAAAATTTTCTTTCCATATCCTCAGCACACTATCTGTTTCAGATACCAGTTTTCCTTCTTTGTCTCTGCAGGAGGATGTGCCTGCACCAAAGCCATCAGTTTGATGTTTAATTCGTTGGTAGAATTTCCGGACTTCATTCTGACACATCTCAATTCGCTCACACTCACGTCTTTCCATTTCCATTTTTCTTTCTGCGGAATAGACGTTTCTCCTCTCTCCTTTTCTCCCGATACCTCTCCTTCATCTGTCGCGTTGCTACTGATTGCAGGGTTTCTCTATATGTCGCATTCTTGGCTTCAGTAGCATCTCGACACTCTTGGTCGTACCATGAGTTGCTTGGAAGAGGCTTCCGGTACCCAAATACGGTTTTCGCGGCATTTTCCCTGGAGTGGGCAATAGTTTGCCACTGCACCATTATATCATCGGAACAAGGAGTGCTTTCATCTAACAGTTGGGTCAGTCGAGTGGAGTATGCCGCTGCCATTTGTTGTGTTTGCAGCTTTTCAATGTCCAGCTTCCGTGCAGTGTCAGATCGTACTTTCCTCGCCATGTTCAAACGTGTGCGAACCTTTGCTGCAACAAGGTAATGATCCGAATCTATATTCGCTTCACGCCTTCCATCTCCATGCCTTCCATCTATCACAACGTGATCAATTTAGTTTCTCGTGTTTTGATCGGGTGACAGCCATGTGGCTTTGTGAATATTTTTATGTTGAAATCTGGTGCTCCGCTGCGAAATCTATCAGCCTCAACCCATTGTCGGACGTTATCTCGTGGAGGCTGAACTTTCCGACTGTTGGACCAAAAATTTCTTCCTCCACTATTTTGGCATTAAAATCTCCAAGAACGATTTAAATATCATGGGCGGGCAGCGGTTATATTCTCTCTCTAGGCGCTCGTAGAAAATATCCTTGATCTGCTCGTCCTTGTCTTCCGTCGGGACATCGGCACAAATAAGGCTGATGTTGAAGAATTTGGCTTTTATGCGGTTTGTGGCTGAGCCTCTCATTTTAAGTCGAACTAGCCATGTTCGTCCGTCTGTCCGTCCGTCCGTCTGTCGAAAGCACGCTAACTTTTGCAGGAGTAGAGCTAGCCGCTTTTGCACAAATACTTCTTATTGGTGTAGGTCAGTTGGGACTGTAAATGGGCCAAATCGGTCCATGTTTTGATATAGCTGCCATATAAACCGATCTTGGGTCTTGACTTCTTGAGCCTCTTGAGGGCGCAATTCTCGTCCGATTTGACTGACATTTTGCACATAGTGTTTTGATATTACTTCCAACAACTGTGCTGTGGTTCAAATCGGTCCTTAACCTGGTATAGCTGCCATATAAACCTATCTTGGGTCTTGACTTCTTGAGCTTTAAGAAGGCGGAATTGTTATCCGAATTGGCTGAAGTTTGGCAAATAGTGTTTTGATATCACTTCCAAAAATTTTCCGGAGTATGGTCCAAATCAGTCCATAACCTGATATAGCTGCCATATATAACGGATCTTGGGTCTTGACTTCTTGAGCCTCTATAGGGCGCAATTCTCATCCAATTTTACTGAAATTTTGCACATTGTGTTTTGATATCTCTTCCAGCAACTGTGCGAAGTATGGTTCAAATCGGTTCATAACCTGATATAACTGCTATATAAACCGATCTTGGGTCTTGACTTCTTGAGCTTTTAGAAGGCGCAATTCCTATCCGATTTCGCTTTAATTTTGCACGTGGTGTTTTGGTATTACTTCCAACATTTATGCGAAGTATGGTCCAAATCGCTCCATACCCTGATATAGCTGCCATATAAATCGATCTGGAATCTTGAGTTCTTGAGCCTCTATAGAGCGCAATTCTCATCCGATTTGGCACAAATTGTGTACAACGGCTTCTCCCATCGCCTTCAACATACGTGTGCAATATGGTCTGAATCGATATATAGCTTGGAACAGCTCCCATATAAACCGATCTCCCGATTTTGCTTCTTGAGCCCCGAATCGGACTATAACTTGATATAGCTCTACCTCCTCCTCCGTCTACATTCATTATTCTTTGTTTGCCTAAAAAGGGATACTGCGCAAAGAACTCGACAGATGCGATCCATGGTGGAGGGTATATAAGATTCGGCCCGGCCGGAAGTTAGCACGCTCTTACTTGTTTCTATTCCTCTGTTTTTCATAATAGTTCTCAGTTTTCCGGGGGCGGGTTACTGGCCCAGCGCCCCAACCGCATGGGTTTTGTGGGATTGCACATGTATCCCTCGTTTTGGCGAGACGCTTGCTTCGAGATCCGACGCTCGCCTCCAGCCGCCCCTAACCTGGGAACAGATGCTAATGTTGGCCATTGGTTATTTGAAGGCGCCAATAACTTGCCTTGTAATCTCGAGTATCATTGGCACTCAGTATTTAATAAAGAGCCAGTAAGAGCCATCGCTGACTGCCCACGGCGGCATTTGCAGCTACTCTGCATAAAAACGGAGCTTTCCACCATCCGCAACCTGTGGACGCGCCTGGTAGCTTTCAGCTAAGCTTCCCGTGGCAACGATGGACACCACACAAGTAGGAGCTCAAAGTTCCAGCCTGTTTGGTGCTCTACAGTTATCCGTGTCGGCCGGGATTTTTTGTCATCGTCGACGAAGAAGTATGGTCCATTGACGACGCCGGCATGAAATTTTTTACTTTTACCTCGATTTCATAAATTTGAAATTTTCTGCAACTAGAGGACCGGCCTTTCATATACGTTGATAAAGAAATTTATTATTTGAGTCAGTTAACATTTGGACCTGCCTTATTAAACAAATGGCTCATTGGTACGTTTTGCAAAAAGAAAAATTGACATTTTATCGAAATCAGCAAAAAAGAATTGTACCCCCTTCAAAAGTCGCAAACGTTTAAGCCGGCGGGCCAATTCAGGTATTCCTCAAAATATTTTCTATGGACAACAGGATGTACAGTAAGCTGTTCATAGTCAAAGAGACAATCAACTGATAGGAAGAACTTTGTATAAGGTATGGGCTTTACCAAAACCTTCTGAAGTGATTGTGAAGTTTGGTTTTTTTTTGTGTTTTTTACACAAAAGCAAATCTTTTATTAAATTGAAGTCTTAAACGTTAACTCGTCAAGTTGAAGTGGGCCAAATGTTAGCAACCCAGCACCATATATCCCATATGTAATGAAGTAGTTTCCACATGAATACCAAGTTAAGTCCCATTAAGTCACACCTATTTTTATTTACATTTCCAAGGTTTTCAATACAACTTCACGCAACCGCTGCTGCTGCTGCTGCTGCTGTTGGAGATGCAGCAAAACTCTATGGGGTTGCTATTGTTGTTGGATGTTCTGTTATGAAATTCCATTGCAACCGCAGCAAATAAAACTGCTTAAAAAACTAATTAACCTTATGAAACATATCGCACATTTGATGTTTCCTGCTGTGATGCCATAGTTTTGAAAACTTATTTTCACAAGTCAAAGTATTTTTCACAAGTTTAAATGCAAACTTGAGATTATTTTCCAAGTAGGAGTGGCCCAAAAGGAATTTCCCTTGACTTGATTTACTTTAGTGAGGGGCACAAAGTCGTCTTTGCATTAAATGCTGAAAAGAGCGTTGATAAGTTGCACATCTATATGCATGCTATGGAATAGTTAGACTTTTGGTTTTGTAAATCAAACAGGGTGGGCTAAAAGAAACGACCTAGGTTACAAAAACATGTAAGCTACGATGATGATCTGGGCCCAGCTCTCTGAAGGATATCTTAAATGATGTTTGGCTAGGTTAGTTTAGGTTGAGGGGGTAAAGCACCATAAATGTGAGTTCACTCAAAAGCCTGATTTGTCGTATAGGAAAAAAAAACAAGTAAGTTCGGCCGGGCTGAATCTTATATACCCTTCATCATGGATCGCATTTGTCCAGTTCTATGCGCGGTATCTCTTTTTAGGCAAACAAAGAATATTGAATAAGAACTGTTATGTTATTGGAGCTATATCAGGTTAGAGTCCGATTCGGACCATAAATGAATTCTGAACATTGTATAAGTCATTGTGTAATATTTCAGTTCATTCGGATAAGAATTGCGCCTTGTAGGGGCTCAAGAAGCAAAATCAGGAGATCGATTTATATGGGAGCTGAATCAAGCTATTGATCGATTCAGACCATATAAGACACGTATGTTGAAGGTCATGAGAGAAGACGTTGTACAAAATTTTTGCCAAGTCGGATGAGTATTGCGCCCTCTGGAGGCTCAAGAAGTCAAGATCCCAAATCGGTTTATATGGCAGCTATATCAGGTTATGTACCGATTTGAATCATACTTGGTACTTTTTTTGAAAATCATAACAAAACATATCATGCAAAATTTCAGCCAAGTCGGATGAGAATTGCGCGCTCTATTGGCTCAAGAAGTCAAAATCCAAGATCGGTTTATTTGACAGCTATACCAGATTATGAACCGATTTGAATCATACTTAACACAGTTATTGGAAGTGGTACCAAAACACTACGTGCAAAATTTTTGTCAAATCAAAAAATATTTGTGCAAAATTTCAAGCGGCTAGCTTTACTCCTTCGAAAGTTAGCGTGCTTTCGACAGACAGACGGACGGATGGACATGACTAGATCGAACGGACATGGATCGACTTAAAATGGCATGACGATCAAGAATATATATACCTTATGGGGTCTCAGAGGCATATTTCGAGGTGTTATACCCTCCACCAGCCTATGGTGGAGGGTATAATAAGAGGATCTGAGTCTGTAGCTCACAGATCAAGATACGAGGAAAGTGTAAAGGTAGCAAAAGCTTGAAGGGCAAAATTTTATTCTACATACTGACAGAAGTTTTGTATGTGGAATAAAATTATGCCCTTCAACTAAATTTATTTTGCATAAATTTTTTGTAGAGTAACTGCTTGCTTTGTGCAACACAATACTGAGTAGACTAACAGGAGTCATTACGGGTAGCCATAACCGGGAATCTCGCTTTATGATTATTGTTGAATCAGTTTTATGATATCCGCAATGATCCAGCAAAAATTAAAGATTCTAGGAACCGAACAACGATGATCGAGAGACCGGTTTACATGGGAGCTATATCAGATTATAGACTGATTCGGACCGTGTTTGGCATTGTTGTTGGAAGTCGTAACAAAACACTACATGCTTAATTTCAGCCAAATCAGACAAAAATTGCGGCTTGTAAGGTCTGAAGAAGTCACATCGGGAAATCGGTTATATATGGGAGCTGTATCTGGTTATAGACCGATTTAGACCCTGCTTGGCGCAGTTAATGGAAGTCGTAACAAAACACCGCATGCAAAATTTCAGAGAAATTCAAAAAATTCGGGGTCTTAAGAAGACCGATCGGGAGATCGGTTTTTATGGGAGCTATATATTAATCTGAACCGATATGGCCTATTTACAATCCCCAACGACCAACATCAATATTAAGTATCTGTGCAATATTTCAAGCTGCTAGCTTTACGCGTTCGACCGCTATCGTGATTTCGATAGACGATCGGACGGACACGAAAAGCTTTCGTTAGATTTGGCTGGTTTTCGAAGATCTACACTGTCTATTGCTGTTTTGCTTCGGGCTCGCATGCATAGAATATAAATGCATTTTGAAGCACCGCAAAGTGTTCATGAAAAGACGAATAAATGCTGGTGAAAGAAAGGCCGAAGGATGCCTCTATCTCATGATATGTCACATGGCGATCTTGCATTACGATCTTCACTCAATTCGACTTTGAGCGAGGGTCGATCACAACTGAATTCATTAAACTAGTCGCACCATCCTGTAGCACGGTGCTTTATCACCATAAAAAAATGTAAGTTCATTAATCCACTTTTGTCGTTTTAATCCATGTCGAAACTTATGACAAATTCCCGAGATATTTCAATTTGTATACCCTCCACCATAGGATTGGATGAACACTAATTTTGTCATTCCGTTTGTAACACATTGAGATATTGATCTGAGACCCAACAAAGAAAATATATTATTGGTCGTCTTGACATGTTTAGTCGATGTAGCCACTTTCGAAGGAATAAATATAGGCGTTTAAAATGCTGCAAGAATACTTCCTATTAGTGTAGGCCAGTTGGGCTTGTTTTGCTATACAGTCATGTAAACCGATACTGGATCTTGACTTCTTGAGCCTCTAGACAGCACTATTCTTATTCGATTTGTCTGAAATTTTGTGTTCCTACAACTTCTAACAACTATGATGTCATAACCTGATAAGGCTCCCATATAAACCGATTTCGCATCTTCATTTCTTAAGCCGCCAGATGACGCAATTATTATCCGATTTAGATGCAATTTTGTACGAAGTAGTTTTTTGACTTATAGCAGTAGTGTCAAGTATGTTCTAAATTGGTTCATAGCCTGATATAGCTCCCATATAAACAGATCTCTTGATCATGTTTTTTAGCCTCTAGAGGGCAAAACTCAAAACCGATTTGGCTTGATCTTTCCATTGGGCTTTTGGTCTTCCCGGTTTGCGTGTACCACCGTGTTTGCTTTTAAAAGACTTCTTTGTTGGAGCTTCTTCATACATTCTGACAACATGACCTAGCCAATGCAGCTGTTGTATTTTGATGCGTGTAACTATGCTATCGTCGTCATACAGTTCATACAGCTCGTGGTTCATACGTCGCCTATATTCTCCATTAATACAAACTGATCGATATGTCTTACGAAGAATCTTTCTCTCAAATACTCCAAGCACTGCCTCAACTGCTTGCACAAGTACCCATGCTTCAGATACGTATAACAGCATGGGTAGTATCAGTGTCTTGTAAAGTGTAGTCTTCGTCTGTCGAGAGGTGACCTTACTTAGTCCAAAGTAGCATCTGTTTGCCAGTATTATTCTTCGCTTAATCCCAAAACTGGTGTCATTCGTTTCGGTTATGGCGGTTCCGAGGTAAATAAAGTTACTGACTGTCTCAAAGTTGTGATTCCCAACTTTCTCCATTTTCTTAATCTGCTCAGTTGTGCAAGGTTTTTTGGGAATTGAAACCATCCCTTTCGTCTTATCTCCATTTACTGCCAGACCCATTTTCACTCACTCTCTTTCGATTCTTTCAAAGGCTGCAGTTACTACTTCCGGTGACCGACCTATGATATCGATGTCGTCGGCATAGGCGAGTAGCATATGATGTCTCGTGATTAGTGTGCCATATCTATTTACATCTGCATCTCGTATAATCTTCTCCAACAGGATATTAAATCACACGATAGGCTATTTCCTTGTCTGAAACCTCGTTTGGTATTAAATGGTTCAGAGAGATTCTTTCCTATTCTTACTGAGGAAAGCGTATCAGCAAGTGTCATCCTGCAGAGTCTTATTAATTTTGCAGGGATACCAAACTTCGACATGGTTTGAAATACCTTTGAACGTAAAGGAGTATCAAGTATCGGCTTTGTAGTCAACAAAGAGATGGTCGGTGTTGATTTGTCCTTTTCGGGTCTTTTCCAGGATTTGGCGCAGTGTGAATATCTGGTCCAGGGTGGATTTACCAGGTCTAACGCCGCTTTGATAAGGACCAATTATCTCATTGACTTTAGGTTTTAATCTTTCACACAGTACGCTCGAGAGTTTCTTGTATGCGATGGGAAGGAGGCTTATTCCTCTGTAGTTGGCATATTCCCTCTTGTCTCCTTTCTTGTGTACGGTATATAGTATGCTGAGATTCCAATCATCGATTATGCGTTCTTCTAGCCAGATTTCGCAGATAAGCTGATGCATACACCTTATCAGCGTGTCGCCTCCGCTCTTAAATAGTTCAGCGGGTAAACCGTCGGCTTCTGATGCCTTGTTGTTCTTTAGTCGGGTCACTGATACTCGGACCTCATTCTGACTAGGAGGTAGACATTCTATACCATCATCAGGGATTCGTTCTGCGGTATCCTCTTCGCCGCCAACGTCGGGCACTAGCAGTTGGGTAAAGTGTTATTTCCACATTCGCACCAGGTAACTGTGTCAGTAACCAAATTTCCTTCTTTGGCTCTGCAGGAGGATGTGCCTGCACCATAGTTATCGATTTGATGATTAATTCTTTGGTAGAATTTCCGGACTTCATTCTGACTCCAGTACATCTCAAATCGCTCACATTCAAGTCTTTCCATATCCTTTTTTCTTTCTACGGAATAGACGTTTCCACTCTCTCCTTTTCTCCCGATACCTCATTGCTACAGATTGCAGGTTTGCTTTATATGCTCTATACGCTTTTCGGATTCATTTTAGACTTTGTTGCGAAAAGCTAATTCCTCCACACCCAGTTATATTGGCGTACTTCCACAAAAAGGAAATGATTTTCTCTTGGTGCATCTCATTATCTACCAGAATTCATTCTCAGCGCATTTTAATGCAAAATTGCATTTCCCCCCCAACCACATATGCAAACTATGTTGTGCTTAAGAGTTTCTAAGGATACAGCCAAACAAATTGTTGCAGCGTCAAGGTAATAATATTCCGAATGAACTAAAACTGTTTAAGTGTGAATAAATTGTACCTCATGACTATGTGCAAAAATTGCTGTGAGTATATGAAAGTTGAGATTAACTTGTGATATGTTTAATTGACAAATTTAAAATGAGTATAAATTAAATTAATTAAATTCTTAGGTGTTTACTATTCTACCATAGCATGGGGGTATGCGGATACTTACGTCTTCATTGCGTTTGTAATATCTTAAGATATTGGTATAGCATGAGGACATGCATTCTTCTTATACATATGTAAAATTCAATTTGTGTTTGTTTGTCGGTTTGTTTGTTTGTTCCGTATAGACTCAAAAGCGGCTAAACCGATTACCTTGAAATTTTCGCAGATTCTGGAAGGAAACATAGTCTATATAATTTTTTGATATTGGAAGGGGGACGGAACCTCGCCCTTACCCCAAAAGTACTACCCAAAAATAAAAGTGGACCGATCGGGAAAATATGGGATTCAAATGAAAGGTATTCAAGAATAGAGTAGGAATTTGACAATAAATGTTGGGTGCAAGTACCTGGGGTGCCGCTCCAGCCCCAAAACCCTTTAAAATAGGTTTATTTGACGATCATGACAATTGGGGACACAAATGAAAGGTATTCCGGGTGTAGATTACGAATATGGTCGGGAAGTAGGAATAGGCTTTATAATTTTTTGATATCGGGAGGGGGCGGACCCTCCCCCCAAAAGGACTACCCAAAAATAAAAGTGGACGATAGGGACAATATGGGATTCAAATAAATGGTACTCAAGAGTAGAGTACGAATTTCATAATAAAAGTTGGGTCCAAATACATGGGGGCCGCCCCAGCCCCAAAACCCCTTAAAATAGATTTATTTGACGATCATGACAATATGGGACTCAAATGAAATGTATTCCGGGGATAGATTACGAATATGGTCAGTCAGTAGGAATAGGCTTTATAAATTACTGATAACAAAAGGGGGCGGACCCTCCGCCCTCCGCCGCTCCAAAAACACCAACCAAAATCAAAAGTGGACCGATAAGGACAATATGGGTGTCAAATGAAAAGTATGCGGGAGTAGATAACGAATCTGGCATGCAAATTCTTGTCATTGTATAGGGGGTCATCCCACCCCCTCAAAAACGCCCAAAATGGCCACATTAGCCAATCACGGATATATGGGCCTCGGTTTGTTTGTTCCGAATGAACTGAAAAACGGCAGAACCGATTTTCCCGAAATTTTCGCATATGGTGTAGGTTTGTCTGGAAGGAAACATAGGCTATATAATTTTTCGATATTGGAAGGGGGACGGATCCTCCCCCTTATGCCAAAAATACAAGCCAAAATCAAAAGTGGACCGATCGGGACAATATAGGTATCAAATGAAAGGTATTGGAGAGTAGAATACGAATATGGTAATAATATACTCAGGCTGATCCAAAAGATGGCATTGAGGACGGTATCATCTGATGCCCTGAATTTAATGCCACACCTTATGCCAGTCAAATTGCTGCAACCACTGCTGTGCGGCTAAGAGAGCTTTCTCTTTGATTATGCGGCGCCTACGGACACTGTGTTATGCTTGATACAATGTCTGATGTTCCAGGCAGTGTGGATTTCACATTACCTGTGCCGCTTTTTTAAAAAAAGTACTGTGCCACTATTCCTGATAGAACCGATTGGACTTTCAACATATCTGGTAATAGAGGTTATATAGACTTCTATTGAGTTGCCCAAAAAGTAATTGCGGATTTTTTGGTCGGCCAAATGAAGTTGATGATGACCAAATCAAAGCATTAATCGAATTGGATCGTCATGTAACTGAGCGTGAGATAGGAGAGAAGTTAAATATACCAAAATCAACCGTTCATTATCTCATAAAAAGTCTTGGACTGGTGAAAAAGCTTGATATTTGGGTACCACATGTATTGAAAGAAATTCATTTAACAAACCGAATCAACGCTTGTGATATGCACCTTAAACGCAATGAATTCGATCCGTTTTTAAAACGAATCATAACTGGAGATGAAAAATGGATTGTTTACAACAACGTTAGTCGAAAACGATAATGGTCCAAGCATGATGAACCAGCTCAAACCACTTCAAAGGCTGATATCCACCAAAAGAAGGTTATGCTGTCTGTTTGGTGGGATTGGAAGGGTGTGGTATATTTTGAGCTGCTTCCAAGGAACCAAACGATTAATTCGGATGTTTACTGTCAACAATTGGACAAATTGAATACAGCCATCAAGGAGAAGCGACCAGAATTGGTCAATCGTAAAGGTGTCATATTCCACCAGGACAACGCTAGACCGCACACATCTTTGGTCACTCGCCAAAAACTGAGTAAGCTTGGCTGGGAACTTTTGATGCATCCACCATATAGCCCTGACCTTGCACCATCAGACTACCATTTATTTCGATCTTTGCAGAACTCCTTAAATGGTAAAACTTTCGGCAATGATGAGGCTATAAAATCGCACTTGGTTCAGTTTTTTGCAGATAAAGGCCAGAAGTTCTATGAGCGTGGAATACTAAATTTGCCAGGAAGATGCCAAAGGTTATCGAACAAGTTGCGAGACTGGCAACTACCTTACACATTTCCGTAGGCATGCCTTGAGCGACTTGCAAGCTAATTCTTCAGGATCAGGCCCGAAGGGCAACAAATGATAGATGGTCATAAAGGGAAGGTTGTTAACACTCCAAAATTATGTGGCCCTATATAATCTTGAAGAGGTCTACCGCTTTGCTGTCTCTGGCTAGAACAGACGTCTCAGTTATTATGTCCGTCAGATAGGCAGAACCGATATTCACTATATGGTTAGAAAAAATGCTGTCACAATGAAGGTTGCCATCAACGACTTTTGCAGAAGCTGTGAGAACGTCGAGGAAGAAGAGATTGTAGAAAATCTGGTGTGTTTGTGTGTGTGTCCACACTGGCAGTCAGAAGGATCTCCACTTTAGGTTCTCATTTCTTTGAAAACTTGTGTGATTTAGGAGATGTGATTATTCCCAAATTCTTGAGCTTTTTAAACCCATCTGGATGCTTCAACGGTAGGAACTAGAATGCATCTCCCTTCTGCTGTTCTTGTGGTATCACAAGGGAAGAAAACGTCTGTGAGAGTCTAATGGCAGCTTGCCACTTAAACCTAACCTAACCTAATCTTGCTGAAAATTTGCACAATGATCGGGTTAATTCAATTCGTCACTCCAAGGAAAAGGATGTAACTACATTAGGGGATTTCATTTCATGAGAGCAGTGGCTAATAAAGCAACTAGACATACAAAACTGAATTTGATTGGTCCTCGGCACCAAACTTAGCAAGTCCTTGTGACAACATCATGCTAAAGGCTATTGCCTTACATATGACCACTACATAGAGTGGCTGTGATGATGGTGTGGGTTGAAATGTTGAAATGGTTGTCATGATTGTCATGGTTTTTGTGCTAAAGTCCTCTATGCTTTTCAGACTACTGCTGGATTTCTTGTAACAACCAAATGAATGAATTGCCAAGCTTTTTTTGACTGCTTGCATGTTTGGCATAGATGAGAAACAACATTGGAACTTGCATGTGAAATATTTGCAAGGATCATTGCACTGCAGAAAGATGAAAGGTGGGTCGAGTTGGTAGTCATCAAATGTAAGCTGCCAGACAAACATAATTTAAAGTGGTAGGGACTTGTAAGAATTTTGTTGTCCCCCTTAAAGAATTTCCAAAAATTCTGGATTTTTCTGAAATTTGTCTATGCTTAGGAATGCTTGTTTCGAAAAGTTTCTTTGTTTAAAGTAAAAATGGCAGAAAGATTATACCTACTCAAATGAGTTATTTCTAATTACTACAATCTCCACTCCTGTCTAATCTCCTTCAAATTGAAACCCATGCCCAAATGCTGAGTTGAGTGGAATGGAGTGCAGTGTATGCAATGCTCATGGCTGTGCTGCACATAACAAAATCAATGCCTTGTAGCAGCAGCGTTGAAAACGGAAAATATTTCACATTCTGCAGAGCTAAAAAGTCCATATGCATTTTCAGGTATTTCAAGAATTTCGGTGCACTCAAATGTCTAAATGGTGCTCATCGTTCGTTACATAGCGACGCCATTTAGGCAGGTAGGTCAGTGCTTGGCAATTGTATTTGGAAAGACTGGTGGGGGCTTAAAGTGTAACAGTGCCCGGAGTTTTTTTTTGTTTTCCATTCTCCATGATTTTTGGCTTTGGTTAATGGCCTGTAGTGGCCCTCTGGTGAAAGGTGTACTCTTCAGTGAGCTTTGTTACGCTTTTCATTTCCGGTTGTTGGTCGTTTTTTTGTTGTTGTTTATTTTTGCTTTACTCTGACTAACAGATTAAACGTTTATTGGCTCATCGCTGCCATTCGATGTTGTTATCTAAAATCCTGTGCAACTATTTTTTGTTTTTGCTTGCCTACTTTTTTCGTAATTTTGCTGTACCTTGCAGTAGGGCATGCATGGTGGTAAGTGTTCCCAAAATGGCAATAAAATACTTCGTTTATTGAAAATAAATTTAACTTGATTTAATTAAAATCATTGGATCAATTGCCAAGCTGCGTTGAGCTGAAATTGAACACCAAAGCTTTCTTTTTCATATGTATATGGAACAATCACTAAGCGTTGTAGTGGCTTTTCCCCGAAAATGTAATAACATTTTTATTTGTTTTACCATAGGTTGCAATATTGACCATCCGCTAATAAAACACAAACTATTATTGAACAAGTAAAAGCGTGCTAAGTTCGGCCGGGCCGAATCTTATATACCCTCCACCATGGATCGCATTTGTCGAGTTCTTTTCCCGGAATCTCTTCTTAGGCAAAACATATAAGAAAAGAGTTGCTCTGCTATTAAAACGATATCAAGATATGGTCCGGTTCGGACCACAATTAAATTATATGTTGGAGACCTGTGTAAAATTTCAGCCAATTCGTATAAGAATTGCGCCCATTGGGGCTCACGAAGTAAAATAGAGAAAGCGATTTATATGGGATCTGTATCGGGCTATAGACCGATTCAGACCATAATAAACACGTTTGTTGGTGGTCATGAGAGGATCCGTCGTACAAAATTTCAGGCATATCGTATAATAATTGCGACATCTACGGGTCAAGAAGTCAAGATCCCAGATCGGTTTATATGGCAGCTATATCAGGTTATGAACCGATTTGAACCTTATTTGACACAGTTGTTGAAAGTAAAAATAAAATACGTCATGCAAAATTTCAGCCAAATCGGATAGGAACTGCGCCCTCTAGAAGCTCAAGAAGTCAAATCCCAAGATCTGTTTATATGACAGCTATATCAGGCTATAGACCGATTTAAACCATACTTGGCACAGTTATTGGATATCATAACGAAATATTTCGTGCAAAATTTCATTTCAATCGGATAAGAATTGCGCACTCTAGAGGCTCAAGAAGTCAAGACCCAAGATCGGTTTATATGGCAGCTATATCAGGTTATGAACCGATTTGAACCATACTTGGCACAGTTGTTGGATATAATAACAAAACACGTCGTGCAAAATTTCATTTCAATCGGATAAGAATTGCGCACTCTAGAGGCTCAAGAAGTCAAGACCCAAGATCGGTTTATATGGCAGCTATATCAGGTTATGGACCGATTTAAACTATACTTGGCACAGTTGTTGGATATCATAACAAAACACGTCGTGCAAAATTTCATTCTGATCGGATAAGAATTGCGCACGCTAGAGGCTCAAGAAGTCAAGACCCAAGATCGGTTTATATGGCAGCTATATCAGATTATGGACCGATTTAAACTATACTTGGCACAGTTGTTGGATATCATAACAAAACACGTCGTGCAAAATTTCATTCCAATCGGATAAGAATTGCGCACTCTAGAGGCTCAAGAAGTCAAGACCCAAGATCGGTTTATATGGCAGCTATATCAGGTTATGGACCGATTTGAACCATACTTGGCACAGTTGTTGGATATCATAACAAAACACATCGTGCAAAATTTCATTCCAATCGGATAAGAATTGCGCACTCTAGAGGCTCAAGAAGTCAAGACCCAAGATCGGTTTATATGGCAGCTATATCAAAACATGGACCGATATGGCCCATTTACAATACCAACCGACCTACACTAATAAGAAGTATTTGTGCAAAATTTCAAGCGGCTAGCTTTACTCCTTCGGAAGTTAGCGTGCTTTCGACAGACAGACGGACGGACGGACGGACGGACGGACGGACGGACGGACGGACAGACGGACGGACATGGCTAGATCGACATAAAATTTCACGACGATCAAGAATATATATACTTTATGGGGTCTCAGACGAATATTTCGAGTAGTTACAAACAGAATGACGAAATTAGTATACCCCCCATCTTATGGTGGAGGGTATAAAAATCACACTTTTCTGGGAAGCGGAAAAAAATTGCGAAAATTGATATACAAATTTTGGTGCATGGATATAATCAACATTTTCCCCTGAATCAGAGTGAAGAAAAAATTTACCAAGTACAATGGGATTAAACTTTGAGTACACGAAAAAAAACAATTCGGAAATTTTCGACAAGTAAATTGCTTTTGTGAAAACCTAAGACTTTGTTTACGATGAATGTTAAAGTAAGCTCCAAATGTCAGCTAAATCGGATGAGAATTGAGGCTTCGAGAGGCTCAAGAAGTGAAATACGGGGATCGGTTTATATGGGGGCTATATCTGTTTATAGACCGATACCGATTGTACTTGGCATGGTTATTGAATGTCATCACATAAGTCTATATTCCAAATTTCAGCCAAATCGGATGAAAATTGAGGCTTATAGAGCCTCAAGAAGTCAAATACGGGGATCTATATCTATTTTTAGACCGACTAGCTGGACAGGGCCAGCTCCGCTGCGCCTTCTTTAACTCTCTAATATCTGTTTAGCGGATATCGTGCTACTGTAGCCTACGTCCGCCTATGACGCTGAACGCCTGCGTTCGAATCCTGGCAGAACTTTGGACATAATTTAAAGCGGTGGTTATCCCCTCTCAATGTTGGCGACATTTGCGAGGTACCATACCATGCATGGTCATGTAAAAAATTCTCCCCAAAGAGGTATAGCACTGCGGCACACCGTACGTACTCGGCTATAAAGAAGGGTCCTGATCGTTGATAAGCTCAACTTGAATCGGAAAGCGCTTATTGATGTATGAAAAATTTGCCCCTGCTCGGTTCCTGGGCAAATTTTTACTTACTTACTCCCAAAATGCCTTCCTTTTGAGCCCCCTATTACTGTATTGGTAAATATTTCGGGTTTAGGGGGTATTTCGGGGGTGGTCACTTGGCCATCAAGATAAATATAAGATTCGTGCTCTACTTTCAGAAACATTTCGTATGAGTCTGGGGAGGTCATAGAGAGGCCACCGGCACTCTGCCCTGAAAATAAATATCAAATTCGTTGTTTACTCCCAAATACCGTTGATTTCAGCTCCATATTGCTATAGTTGGAAGTAAAGTTCAGTTTAAGGGTGATTTAGGGCGTACCCCCAAAATTGGATATCAAATTCGATTTCTTCTCTCAAATACCTTTCATTTGAGCTCCATATTGCCAAAATGGGTCAATTAATCTATTCGATGTATTTTTAGGAGGAAAAGAGCCACCTTGACTTGAACGCAAATTTTAATGTCATATTTTTAATCTACTCCCAAATATCTTTCATTTGAATCCTATATAGCCATGGTCGGCTGATATGCCCATTTGGAGCTATTTGTGGGTGAGGAGCCCTCCCATTACTTGGACCTAATTTTTTATGCCATATTTGTAATCTACTGCCGGATAATTTTCATTTGAGTCCCAAAATTTAATATGATATTCATTTTCTAGTCTCCAAAACCTTTCATTTGATACCCATATTGCACCCATCAATCCTCTTCTGGTTTTGGGTGGCGTTTCTATCAGCCACTCTCCGATATCTAAAAATTATGTTTCCTTTTTTTTGATTCTACGGAACAAACAAACAAACCGAGTCTCATATAGTCATGAAGGGTTATATGCCCTTTTAGGGAGTTTTTAGAGGGTGGGGTGACCCCCTACATTTCGATCTGATTTTTGTATGCGAGATTCGTAATCTACTCCCAAATAACTTTCATTTAAGCGCCATATTGATATGGATGACCAATTTGTCTGTTTTAGACATTTTAGGGCGACATTTAGTTAGGGCGACTTCCTGGATTCTTTGACCCAATTTTTAATACCATATTCGTATTCTACTCTTCAATACCTTTCATTTGATATCCATATTGTCTTTATCGGTCCACTTGTGATTTTGGTTGGTATTTTTGGGGTAACGGAGAGGGTCCGACCCCTTCCGATATGAACAAATTATAAAGCATATTTCTTATTCCTAACCATATTCGTAATCTACTCCCGAATACCTTTTATTTGAGTCCCCTATTGTCATGATCGTCAATTAAACCTATTTTAAGGTGTTTTGGGGTTGGGGCGGCCTCCCAGGTACTTGAACCCAACTTTTATTATGGAATTCGTACTCTACTCTTGAATACCTTTCATTTAAATCCCATATTGTCCCGACCGCTCCACTTTTAATTTTGGTTAGTACTTTTGGGGTAAGGGGAAGGGTCCGCCCCCCTCCCGATATCAAAAAATTATATAACCCATGTTTCCTTCCAGCCCAACCTACATTATCTGTTGAACAAACAAACAAACCGACAAACTAACAAACAAACACAAACTGAATTTTGTATATGAGATTCCGATCGTACTTGGCATGGTTGTTGAAAGTCATCACGCCAGTCTATGTTCCAAATTTCAGCCAAATTGGATGAAAATTGAGGCTCCTAAGGGCTGAAGAATTCAAATCCGAGAATCGGTTTATATGGGGACTATAACTGTTTGTAGACCGATTCCGATCGTACTTGGCATGGTTGTTGAAAGTAATCGCATAAATCTATATTCCAAATTTCAGCCAAATCGGACGCAAATTAAGGGCTCAAGAATTTAAATCCGGGGATCGGTTTATATGGGAACCAAATCTGCTTATAGACCGTTTCGGATCATACTTGGCATGGATATAGAAAGTCATAACATTAGACACTGTTCCAAATTTCAGCCAAATCGGATGAAAATTGAGGCTTGTATGGGCTCAAGAAATCAAATCGGGGGATAGGTTTGTATGGCGGCCATATCTGTTTATAGACCGATTCGGATCATACTTGGTATGGATGTTGAAAGTCACCATACAAGTCTATTTTCCAAATTTCAGCCAAATTGGATGAAAATAAAAATAATAAGAAAAATAGGCTGAAGAAGTCAAATCCGGAGATGGGTTTATAAGGGAGCTTTACCTGTTTATAGACCGATTCGGATCATATATGACACGGATGGTGAGACGCAACACAAGATTTTGTTCCAAATTTCTGCGAATTCAGATAAGAATTGGGGCTTCTAGGGGCTCACGAATTTAAATCCGGGGATCGGTTTATATGGGGGCTATATCCAAATTTTGAACCGATATGGCCCATTTGCAATCCCCAACGACTTACATCAAAAATAAGTTCTATGCTAAATTTCAATCGGCTAGCATTACGCGTTCGACCAATATGCAAATTTTGCCCATGAACATTCCACTAAGGAACAGGGGCAAACTTCTCACATATCAATGAGTGCCATCCGATTCAAGTTTTACGCTCAGTGATAAGGGGCCTCCCTTTTATAGCCGAGTCCGAACGTAGTGCCGCAGTGCGACACCTCTTTGGAGAGAAGTTTTACATGGCATAGTACCGCACAAATGTTGCCAGCATTAGGAGGGGAAAACCACCGCTTTTTTTACTGATGGTCTCGCCAGGATTCGAACCCAGGCTTTCAGCGTCATAGGCGGGCATGTTGACATCTGCGCTATGGTGGCCTCCAAATGTGTTGAAAAATCAATGGAAATATGTGGTGTGTGAGACGAGCACACAACAGAAATTATGTGCAAGCCCATGGGATTGCTTGGGACTATTTTATTGAGTAGGTACGCAGTGATATCAAATAGTATAACTATAATTTCCCATCACTGGTCTATACGCTAAACGTTTTATTTTTTGCGTGTAGGTACTGCCATGGATATTTATATTTGAAGCCAACTCATGTATGTTAAACTATGAAACTATGCCATACGATATGGATGAAGTACAAAGAAATTTTTAAAAAAAGCGGGATTTTTTCACTATCAATACGTACGGTTTAAATATTTCTTCGGTGTAGGTATCAACAAGTAAAAGCGTGCTAAGTTCGGCCGGGCTGAATCTTGGGAACACATCACCATGGATTCAGATTAAAAATGCATACAAAATAAATTTTGCTGTTGGGCATAATTTAATGCTACATACCAAACTTCTGCCAAGCCAGCAAAAATTAAAGCTTCTAGGAACCAAAAACGGATGATCGAGAGACCGGTTTACATGGGAGCTGTATCAGGTTATAGACTTATTTGGACTGTATTTGGCACAGTTGTTGGAAGTCACAACAGAACACTACATGCAAAATTTCAGCTAAATCGGACAAAAATTGCGGCTTGTAAGGGCTCAAGAAGTCAAGTCGGGCGATCGGTTTATATGGGGCTATATCAGGTTATAGCCCGGTTTGGACCGTACTTGGCACAGTCATTGGAAGTCATAAGTGAACACTATCTGCAAAATTTGAGCTAAATCAGATAGAAATTGCGGCTTGTAAGTACTCAAGATCTCAAATCGGGAGATCGGTTTATATGGGAGCTATATCAGGTTATAGACCGATTTGGACCGTCCTTGACACAGTTGTTGGAAGTTATAACGGAACATGATGTGCAAAATTTTAGCTAAATCGGACAATAAATGGGGCTGCAAGGGCCTCAAGAAGTCAAATCGGGAGATCTGTTTATATGGGAGTTATATCTAAATCTGGGTTGATTTTTATGAAATTTTGCACACATACGAGGACGTCAAATAAAATAGCTAATGCAAAATTTTGTAAAGATCGGAGCATAAATGTGGCATCTATAGCCTCAAAAGTCAATATCGGATGAAAGATATATATGTGAGCTATATCTAAATCTGAACCCATTATGTTCAATAGCATTCGTCCTTGGGCCAAAAAAGAAATTTGCGAAAAATCTCAAGACAGTCGGACAACATATGCTACCAGTAACTTGATCATAAAATTCATGGACAGACAGACGCATATAGCTAAATCGTATCAGGGAGTGATTCTTTGCCGATCGTTTGACATATCAAAGGGGCTTGCCCTTCTAAGCCTTGCAAACAAATGCACAAAGTTATAATACCCAACAAGCCGATTACTGGCTTAGATGTATGTCCATATTGGCATGGGCCGGATTAATATCTGCACCCTCTTTTCAACCTAACCTAACCTCTACCAATACCCTCCAATACCCTCTACCAGAGAGGTGGTGTAGGGTATAAATACAAAAAGACTTGACAACGAGTTCTGACATTGTTCACAATTCCTTCCGAAACATGTGCCATCAAAAATCGCTCGCTTAGGTAAGAGCATGGTAAGATTCGGCCGGGCCGACCCTTCACCATGGATCGCTTTTGTCGAGTTCTATGTGCGGTATCTCTATTTAGGCAAACAAAGAATATTAAGTTAGAACTGTTATGCTATTGGAGCTATATCAGTCCGATTCGGACCATAAATGAATGCCGAACATTGTAGAAGTCTTATTACACAATGACTTTTCAGTTCATTCGGATAAGAATTGCGCCTTGTAGGGGCTTAAGAAGCAAAATCGGGAAATCGGTTTATATGGGCGCTTTGTCAAGCTACTGATCGATTCAGACCATATTAGACACATATATTGAAGGTCATGAGAGAAGCCGTTGTACAAACTTTCTGCCAAATCGGATGAAAATTGCGCCCTCTAGAGGCTCAAGGAGTCAAGATCCCAGATTGGTTTATATGGCAACTATATCAGGTTATGTACCGATTTGCGCTATACTTGGCACAGTGTTGGAAGTCATGCAAAATTTCAGCCAAATCGGATGAGAATTGTGCGCTCTATTGGCTCAAGAAGTGAAGATCCAAGATCGGTTTATATGGCAGCTATTCCAGGTTATGGACCGATTTGGACCATACTTCGCAAAAATGTTGGAAGTAATACCAAACCCCACGTGCAAAATTTTAGTCAAATCGGATGAGAATTGCGCCCTCTAGCGGCTCAAGAAATCTAGACCCAAGATCGGTTTATATGGCAACTATATCGGGTTATGGACCGATTTGAACCATACTTAGTACAGTTGTTGAAAGTCATAACTAAAAACGTCATGCCAAATTTCAACCAAATCGGATAGGAATTGCGCCCTCTAGAGGCTCAAGAAGTCAAGATCTCAGATCGGTTTATACGACATTTATATCAGGTTATGGACCGATTTGCACCATACTTCGCACAGTTGTTGGAAGTCTCACCGAAACACGTCA
Organism: Stomoxys calcitrans; assembly: GCF_963082655.1. Lineage (NCBI taxonomy): Eukaryota > Metazoa > Arthropoda > Insecta > Diptera > Muscidae > Stomoxys > Stomoxys calcitrans. The sequence goes on along the minus strand of NC_081554.1, from coordinate 20,459,540 downwards.
TGACAAATTTCAGTCAAATCGGTTAAGAATTGCGCCCTCTAAAGGCTCAATTCTGAAGGCCACCGTAGCGCAGAGGTTAGCATGTCCGCCTATGACGCTGAACGGCTAGGTTCGAATCCTGGCGAGACCATCAGAAATAATGTTCAGCGGTGGTTTTACCCTCCTAATGCTGGCAACATTTGTGAGGTACTATGCCATGTAAAACTTCTCTCCAAAGTGATATCGCACTGCGGCGAACGGCTGGGTTCGAATCCTGGCGAGACCATCAGAAATAATGTTCAGCGGTGGTTTTCCCCTCCTAATGCTGGCAACATTTGTGAGGTACTATGCCATGTACAACTTCTCTCCAAAGTGGTATCGCACTGCGGCACGCCGTTCGGACTCGGCTATAAAATGGAGGCCCCTTATCATTGAGCTTAAACTTGAATCGGATTGCACTCATTGATATGTGAGAAGTTGGCTTCAGTTCCTTAGTAGAATGTTCATGGGCAAAATTTGCATTTGCATTTGCAAAGGCTCAAGAAGTCAAGATCCTTGATAGGTTTATATGGCAGCTATATCAAAGCATGGATCGATATGGCCCATTTACAATCCCAACCGACCTACACTAATAAGAAATATTCTTGCAAAATTTCAAGTGGCTAGCTTTACTCCTTCGAAAGTTAGCGTGTTTTCAAAAGACAGACGGACGGACGGACTGACGGACGGAGAGACTGACGGACATGGCTAGATCGACATAACGTTTCATGTCAATCAAGAATATATTTGGTTGCCCAAAAAGTAATTGCGGATTTTTCATATAGTCGGCGTTGACAAATTTTTTCACAGCTTGTGGCTCTGTAATTGCATTCTTTCTTCTCTCAGTTATCAGCTGTTACTTTTAGCTTGCTTTAGAAAAAAGGTGTAAAAAAAGTATATTTGATTAAAGTTCATTCTAAGTTTTATTAAAAATGCATTTACTTTCTTTTAAAAAATCCGCAATTACTTTTTGTGCAACCTAATATATACTTTATGGGGTCTTAGACGAATATTTCGAGTAGTTACAAACAGAATGACGAAATTAGTATACCCCCATCCTATGGTGGAGGGTATAAAGACTCCTACGACAAGGCGTTCAGAAATCGTTCAGAACTGTCGGAAAAAATCCCTCAGAAGAATTTGGAACGATTTCGGTCAGATCTTTTGGGAAGAGTTTAGGATTATTACAGAAATGTCTGACATGCGAAATTTGGTTCACTTGGTATTCTCGCCGAGACTTAAACCTGGATGTTCAGCGTAACATTTTGCCACTGCAGTGGTGTATGGTATAAAGAAATTATTTTTATACCCTCCACCATAGGATGGGGTATACTAATTTCGTCATTCCGTTTGTAAAACATCGAAATATTGATCTGAGATCCAACAAAGACCTTGTTATTAAATCAAATTTCAAAATCAAAGTACTTGACCATCAAATCACTTGCAATAAAATCAATTTGACAAGCTCTCTGGTATAGTTTTAAATTTGTTAACTTTTTGTTTCTCAATTTTTTGTCAAATTTCTCAATTGTCTGTTATCTACTCGTCTGACACTAAGTGTAAGCAGCCACTATCGTTTCCATTACTTAGTTAGCCGACTTTTGTGTGGTACAGGGACAGCTTAGATGGAAGAGAAAAGTTGGGCATTGATTGAATTTTGTTTTGGTCTTTGCTTTGCTTTTCACAGAGTTGGCAGTTGAGCTATCAACAACTTGGTTGAACACAAAACAGCCAATAACTCATTCGTGATTTTATTCAATTTTTGCTTTCACCATTAGACAGACAAAAGCACAGTTATGCAGTTTTTTTCTTTTTTGAGAAGAGACTTAAACTGTTAAGTGATGAAGTTACTACCGCATCCCTTAGCTGTGATGAGTAAACAAAAAATGTCTCAAAAGCGAAGAAACCAATTTTTTTTTTTTTTTTTGGGGCACATTCTTGACGGCTTCATTTTTTCTCGCTTTTGCATTGACTTTAGAAGACTGCCAATGGCATTAACGACAAAATGATATTCACACAGTTGACACTTATGCGCCTGTGGTTGTGTTGCAGCAGCACACTAGCACACCTACTACACTCGGACTGTCCCGCAAGAGGACTAGGCTTTTGGAAGTTGTCCTCCTGAACAAGCGATCACCAACTCAATTTGTGCGCATATCCAGCCAAGCACTTCGCAGCAAGCAACCGGTCATTCAGCAAACCAAAGTGGCGATGAAAGGCGAATCGGCATTTATTCAAGTGAATGAGCAACACAAATTCCATTATCCTCTAGATATCTTTGGGAAAAGCCATTGTCAGGCCAAACAATCGGCTGAGGAAATGGCTTCATACTGAGACCATAAAGACGCAGTCATTATCACAGACATTGCAGCACAGAGTTCTTGCCAAACCATTGACGGCCTGTTTGTGAGAAGTTGTAGCACCAGGTTAACGCTGAAAACGACATTTGCTTGCCAAAGTGTTTTCATGGGGTAAGAAGTAATAGTTTGGGGAAAATACACTGAGAGAAATAGTCGAACAAAAAGGAAAAGTACAAGTCCAAGTTCCTAAGAAATTAAATCTGAATAAGGAAATTATGTCATGTTACCAACTATGGCGCAGATATTGGAAGACATAAAATAAATTATTGTGCAAAAGTTCAGCCATATCAGTTGATCCTTTTTGGATGAAATTTAGACCAGTGAGTTGTAATTGAACCATCGATGTCCACGGCGATCGGTTCTATGAACTGGAAAGACCCATCCCCTACGCTGGCCACGGATTATAAACTCCACACGCAAGCATTCGAATATGTTAAGCAAGCCAACCCATATTAGTCCAAATAAGTGAAAGCGTGCTAAGTTTGGCCGAGCCGAATCTTATAATCCCTCCACCATTTGTCAAGAACTTGACCCGGTATTTTTTATAGGCAAACAAAGGATAATGGATAAAGATTGCCATGCTATTGTAGCCATATCAGGTTTTATAACGTTTCGGACCATACTTGGTTTGGATGTTGGAGACCATAGTGGAAGTCATTGTGCAAAATTTCAGCCAAATGGGATAAGACTTGCGCAATAAAGGCTCAAGAAGTAATAACGGGCGATTGGTTCATATGGGACCTACATCAGGTTGTAGACTGATTCAGACCATATTTGGCACGCATGTTGAAGGTCATAGCAGGCAGTCGCTCTTGGGCCTCTTGGGACTCTTGAGGTCTGATAAATTGTTGGTTTTCCTCATCTGGGATTACCAGTTACATTGATTTCAATAAGAGGTTAACCAGGTATGGGCATCCTAGACAAAGCAAGTGTTCACACGGGTGTCAGCTGGTGTCGTTTTTATACCCACCACCGAAGGATGGGGGTATATTCATTTTGTCATTCCGTTTGCAACACATTGAAATATCCATTTCCGACCCTATAAAGTATATATATTCTTGATCAGCGTAAAGATCTAAGACGATCTAGACATATCCGACCGTCTGTTAGTCTGTCCCTCTGTCTGTTGAAATCACGCTACAGTCTTCAAAAATATAGATATTGAGCCGCCCATATAGACCGATTCGCCGATTAATCTAGGCCAATAAAAACCACATTTCTTATCAGATTTTGCTGAAATTTGGGACAGTGAGTTGTGTTAGGCCCTCTAACACCATTCCTCAATTTGGCCCAGATCGGTCCAGATTTGGATAAAGTTGCCATATAGACCGATCCGCCGATTTAGGGTCTTAGGCCAATAAAAACCACATTTATTATCCGATATTGCTGAAATTTGGGACAGTGAGTTATGTTAGGCCCTCCAACATCATTCCTCAATTTGGCCCTGATCGGTCCAGATTTGGATATAGCTGCCATATAGACCGATCCTCCGATTTAGGGTCTTAGACCCATAAAAGCCAAATTTATTATCCGATATTGCTGAAATTTGTGACAGTGAATTGTGTTAGGCCCTTCGATATCCTCTGTCAATTTAGCTCAGATCAGTCCAGATTTGGATATATCTGCCATATAGACCGATCCACCGATTTAGGGACTTAGTCCCATAAATGCCACATTTCTTACCGGATTTTGCAGAATTTTGGGACAGTGAGTTGTGTTAGGCCCCTTGACATCCTTCGTCAATTTGGGCCAGATCGGTCCAGATTTGGATATATCTGCCATATTGACCGATCCTCCGATTTAGGGACTTAGTCCCATAAATGCCACATTTATTATCAGATTTTGCTGAAATTTGGGACAGTGCTTTGTGTTAGGCTCTTCGGCCGAACCTAACTCCTTTTTACTTGTTATACCTACTACCATAGTATGGGGGTGTACTAATCTAGCCATTCCGTTTGTAACACCTAGAATATATTCGTCTAACACCCATAAAGTACATATATACTAGATCGTCTCCGCATACAGAGTTGACCTAGCCATGTCCGTCCGACTGCCGAAATCACGATAGCAGTCGAACGCGTAAATCTAGAGGCGTGTAATTATTTTTAGGATATTGTAAATGGGTCATATCGGTTCAGACTTAGATATAGCTCCCATATAAACCGATCTGCGGATATGATTTCTTGAGCCCCTGGAAACCGCATTTTTGGATTTGATGGACTAACATTTTGCACATAGTCCGATTTGACCAAAATTTTGCATGTAGTGTCCTACAAAGACTTCCAATAACAGTGCCAAGTATGATCGAAATCGGTCGAGAACCTGAGCTCCCATATAAACCTATCTTCCGATTGGACTTCTTGAGCCATTACAAGCCGTAATTTTTTCCGATTTGGCTGAAATGTTGCATGTAGTATTCTGTTATAGCTTCTAACAACACTGCCAAGTAGGTTCCAAATCGGTCCATAACCTGATATAGCTGCCATATTAACCGATCTGGGATCTTGACTTCTTGAGCTTCAAGAGGGCGTAATTATTATCCGATTTGCGTGAAATTTTGTACAACGGCAACGGTCCGAATCGGTCTTCAGCCTGATACAGCTCCCCTATAAACCGATCTCCCTATTTTACTTTTTGAGCCCCTAAAAGTCCCAATTCTTATTCGATTACGCAGAAATTTTGCACATAGACTTCTACTGTGGTCTCCAGCACTCAATTCAGTTAGCATAGCAATTCTTTTCCTTTTATCCTTTGTTTGTCTAAAAAGAGATACCGGGTAAGAACTCGACAAACGCGATCAATGGTGGAGGGTATATAAGATTCGGCCCGGTCGAACTTAGCACGCTTTCACTTGTTCACTTTATTTTCAATTCCATTGAGTTTGAACGAGGTTAAGCCTACTTCCTAGTGGGGATTTGTTCCTTATTTAAAATTTTAAAATGTATGCAAAATGTGGAGCATTTCTTTAACAAAGATAACAAAACACCAAAAATCAGCTAGCCCATAAAGAAAAAACTTCGGTAAATTAATCGCACTAATGACCAAGTGCAGCAAACATTTGGTTTGTGCTTCAATGGCAGATGTGAAATTTCAGAAAAAAAAAACAACATTCCCCAGAAAAATGTTGATTAGTAAACAATGGGCCAATGTGTTGACCCAGTTTTGGAGGGAATTCTCTGATTGACTTTCAGCGTATTTTTTCCGAAAGGGAATTTTCTTTTTAACTCGCCACCACCCACCGCCCACAACACAAAATACACAAACCGAAATTCAGAGGAGTTGACGAGAGCATTTTGATATTTGCCATTTATAACAGTCGTAAGCATTCTCCAAGTTTCGTTTTGTGTCTTGTTCTGGCCCTAGTCATGCAACTGCTTCTGGGGGCAAATGTGGAAGTCACCAATGTTGCAAGAGTCCTTGGATTTGTTGGTTCTTCATTTTCCATTTTGGTTTTTGGTTTAAATCCCCCACTTTGGTTTCCTCTTCAATGGTACTGGCTATGATCCGAAGTTGTCGCTAGATAGTGTCCTCATGGTGATGTGTGCAGTTTTATGGGCTTTTGCTAGCAACTTTCTTTGGCGTCATCAACTGGTGTTGCATCGCTTCATTGTTGTCCTTTGTCAGCCAACAGCTACAACGACAACAACATCGACATGTCTTAAAATGGGAGTTGCTTTATTTCCTAGAAAGAAATGTTTGATTTTCACCGATTTCCTCTTTGTGCAGAGGTCATTTGAACACTGGCTTGTTTGTTTTGGGGTTCTCTTTCATTTTATCCCTTGGCAGAGTTTACCCAACAGTTAGATGGCATGATTTTTACGGCCAATGCAAAACAAACTGTCATCATCATTGTGGGGAAAAATATCTCTTGGGGTCTTATGCTTCATTTGATGGTTATGCATCCTGCGTCCTGAATCCTTGCAGATGTCACATCAGCGTGACTCTGGCAATTTTTCATGTATTTCTCATATGACTGGTTTTAGTTTTTTTTTTTTGGGGTAGCTGCTTCTTCAAAATTACATCTCATCCTTAAATGTTGTTTAGGATTCAATTTCAATCGAGCGCTTCTAAAGTGAATGATGAGTTGCATGTACGAAGCTTTGAAGTGCAGGAGTTTCCCCAACATGGCTGTGCAGTCAATTGGAAGTGCATGTGGTAACACAACAGCGAGAATTATTGCAAAACTATAAATTCAAATAAGTTGGAAAAAAATGGCAACTTATTTCGAGATCGTATTGCAAATTGAAAACAATGAAAAATGGCACTCAAAGTAAAAGAATGAGAAGAGATTATTGACCCACTTAATAGAAAACCAAACTGCAAGAGTTAACATTCAATGAATTCACGAATGAAGGCCAGTTTCCTTCTAGGAATATGAGGAAATTTAAATGTTCGACAGACTTTCAATATATTGGGTTGCCCAAAAAGTAATTGCGGATTTTTTAAAAGAAAGTAAATGCATTTTTAATAAAACTTAGAATGAACTTTAATCAAATATACTTTTTTTGCACTTTTTTTCTAAACTAAGCTAAAAGTAACAGCTGATAACTGACAGAAGAAAGAATGCAATTACAGAGTCACAAGCTGTGAAAAATTTTGTCAACGCCGACTATATGAAAAATCCGCAATTACTTTTTGGGCAACCCAATAATTACAAGTTTTTTGTGGGAGCATCAAATGACGGTAAACAAGTAAAAATGCGTTTAGTTCGGCCGGGCCGAACTTTGGATACCCACCATTTCGGGTGTATATGTAAACCACCTTTCGTCAAAATCCGGTGAAAACGGCATACTTTATGCCCTATAGCAGCTATATCGAAATACGTTCCGATTTGGACCCAGTACTAATAAGTACAAGTCAATGTTCAATTGTGAACAAAATATTGATCTTTAAAGTAGCTTTATCTAAAAATAAACCGATCTGATCCATATACATCACGGATGTCGAAAAGCCTTACATAAGTCACTAAGTCAAATTTCAGAAAAATCGGATTATAAATGCGCCTTTTATGGGACCAAGACTTTAAATCGAGATATCGGTCTATATGGTAGCTATATCCAAAACTAGACCGATTTGGGCCAAGTTCCAGAAAAATTTCGAAGAGCCTACCACAACTCACTGTCCCAAATTAGGGCGAAATCGGACAATAAATGCGCCATTTATGGGCACAAAACCTTGAATCGAGAGATCGGTCTATATGGCAGCTATATATAAATCTGTACCGATCTGTGCCATACAACAGAAGTATGTCGAGGGGCTTAACTTAGCTCACTGTCCCAAATTTTGGTGACATGGGACGATGAATAAGCCTTTTATGGGCCCAAAGCATTAAATCGAGAGATCGGTCTATATGACAATTATCTTCAAATCTGATCCAAATTGAAGAAGGTTGTCGAAGGTCCTAACATAACTCACTGTCCCAAATTTCGGCGACATCGGACAATAAATGCGCCTTTTATGGGTCCAAAACCTTAAATCGAGTGATCGGTCTACATGGCAGCTATATTCATATCTGGACCGATCTGTGCCATTCTACAGAAGTATGTCGAGGGGCTTAACTTAGCTCACTGTCTCAAATTTTGGCGACATCGGACTATGAATAAGCCTTTTATGGCCCCAAAGCCCTAAATCGAGAGATAGGTCTATATGGCAGCTATCTCCAAGTCTGGACCGATCTGGGACAAATTGAAGAAGGATGTCGAAGGACCTAACACAACTCAATGTTCAGCAAAATCGTATAATAAATGTGGCTTTTATGAGCCTAAGATCCTAAATCGGCAGATCGATCTATATGGGGGCTATATCAAGATATAGTCCGATATAGCCCATCTTCGAACTTAACCTGCTTATGGAAAAACAAGTAAGAGCGTGCTAAGTTCGGCCGGGCCGAATCTTATATACCCTCCACCTTGGATCGCATTAGTCGAGCTCTTGCCACGGTGTCTCTATTTAGGCAAACAAAGGATAAAAGAAAAGAATTGCTATGTTATTGGAACAAGCCAATAGAAGTCATTGTGTAAAATGTCAGCCAAATCTAGTAAGAATTGCGCACTTTAGGGGCTGAAAAAGTAAAATAGGGAGATCGGTTTATATGGGAGCTGTATTAGGCTATAAACCGATTCATGCCATATTCGACACGTACATTAATGGTCATGAGAGAAGCCGTTGTACAAAATTTCAGCTAAATCGGATAATAATTGCGCCCTCTAGTGGCTTAAGAAGTCAAGACCCCAGATCGGTTTATATGGCAGCTATATCAGGTGATGGAACGATTTAAACCATTCTTAATACAGTTGTTGGAAGTCATAACAAAACACGTTGTACAACATTTCAGTCAAATCAGATAGACTCAAGAAGTCAAGACCCCAGATCGGTTTATATGGCAGCTATATCAGGTTATGGACCGATTTGAACTATTCTTAGCAAAATTGTTGGAAGTCATAACAAAACACCTCATGCAAAATTTCAGCAAAATCGGATGAGAATTGCGCACTCTAGACGCCCAAGAAGTCAAGACCCCAGAGAGGTTTATATGACAGCTATACCAGGTTATAAGCCGATTTCAACCATACTCAGCACACTTGTTGGAAGTCATAATAAAACATCTCGTGCAAAATTTCAGCCCAATCGGATAAGAATTGTGCCCTCTAGCGGCTCAAGAAGTCAAGATCCCAGATCGGTTTATATGGCAGCTATATCAAAACGTGGACCGATATGGCCCATTTACAATCCCAACTGACCTACACTAATAAAAAGTATTTGTGCAAAATTTCATGCGGCTGGCTTTACTCCTTCGAAAGTTAGCGTGTTTTCGACAGATAGACGGACGGACGGATGGACGGACATATAAACCGATCTCTCGATTTAAGGTCTTGGGCCCATAAAACGCGCATTCATTGTCCGATGTCGCAGAAATTTGGGACAGTGAGTTGTGTTAGGCTCTTCGACATCCTTCTGAAATTTGGCGCAGATCGGTCCAGATTTTTATATAGCTGTCATATGGACCGATCTCTCGATTTAGGGTCTTGGGCCCATAAAAGGCGCATTTATGGTCCGATGTCGCCGAAATTTGGGACAGTGAGTTGTGTGAGGCCATTCGACATCCTTCTTCAATTTGCCTCAGATCGGTCCAGACTTGGATATAGCTGCCATATAGACCGATCCGCCCTATTAGGGTCTTAGGCCAATAAAAGCCATATTTCTTATCCGATTTTGCTGATATTAAGGACAGTGAGTTGTGTGAGGCCATTCGACATCCTTCTTCAATTTGCCTTAGATCGGTCCAGATTTGTATATAGCTGCCATATAGACCGATCCGTCGATTTAGGATCTTAGGCCCATTAACGCCACATTTACTAACCGATTTTGCTGAAATTTGGGACAGTGAGTTGTGTTAGACCCTTCGACATCTTCCTTTAATTTGGTTCAGATCGGTAAAGATTTGGATACAGCTGCTAAATAGACCGATCTCTTGATTTAAGGTTTTGGGCCTATAAATTACGCATTTATTGTCCGGTTTCGCCGAAATTTGAAACAGTGAGATATGCTAGGCCCCTCGACATTCTTCTTTACTTTGGCCTAGATCGGTTCAGATTTGGATACAGCTGTCATATAGACCGATCTCTCGATTTAAGGTTTTTACCCATAAATTACGCATTTATTGTCCAATTTCGCTGTTATTTGACACAGTGACTTATGTTAGGCTTTTCGACATCCGTGTCATATATGCTTAAGATCGGTCTACATTTGAAAATAACTTCCAAAAAGTCCAATATTTTGTTCTAAAAGATTGAACAGTGACTTGTACTTGGAAGACCACTCATTGTCCGTGCAGATTTTGATCCATATTGGACCATATTTCGATAAAGCTCCAATGGGGGCATAAATTATGCATTTTTCACGGGATTATGACGAAAGGTGGTTGGTATTCCGAGGTGGTGGATATCCAAAGTTCGGCCTGGCCAATCTCAACGCCTTTTTACTTGTTTTCTGTTTGCTGCGACCATTTTGGATCTTTTGGACCTTTTGGACTTTCGTTTGGTGATTTTAAAACAAAACTAATTTTTTTTTTAATTTTTTTTTTAATACATTTTTATTTAAATAAATGTTTACATTTAAGAATATATATATAATGCAATTTGCAATATTTTTGTTAAATTATTTTTTCTTAGACATTACAAATGTTTATGTAGGATGTTTTTGGAATGTATGTATGTACGTATGAAATGTAAATACTTAAGTACTGGCAAATGTTTGTTTGTTTGTCGCTCTTTTTGGAAAAGTGTACATAAAATCTATAATTTTCCCTATTTTTGGGGTTTTTTTTTTACAAAAAGACTTATAAGTTAAGGTAACATGGGTGGACACCAATAGAATAATGACAATTTTTTGTTTTGATGGCATCGAATAAACGCTTCCCAATGAATGAATGGTTCATATATTTTTTTTTTTTAATAATTTTTTTCTTTAGAAGTTTTACTATATAAAGTGAGGTACATATGGACATATAGATAAACCATAATAAATAATATGTACGTGTTGTATTTGTATGTATTTATGAGTTTTCGTCTCATTACCAATTTTACGAATTTTTGTTTATATCGATTTCTACCATAAAAAACATTGATTTTAAAAATGGTTTTTTGGTTTCTTCGAATGTCACACAATTTGAAATGTTAATTTTTTGTCTTTCTTTTTTTTGTTGAAGGGGGAAGGGGAGTTTGCGCCACAAATATTAAAGCACATTTAATAATTGTTTGGTTTGTTTTCTTTTTCTTTTTCTAAGTGTATTTGTATTCGTCACTTTAAGTTCGGGGTTTTTTTTTCAACGATATTTTCAGCGTTTTTAAACAATTAAATATATAGAGTTTTTCTTTAAATATTTTGGTTAACAATTTTTTTTTTTGAAGATTTGGCTTAAAATATCCCTGCAAATCCTATCGTATTTTGAACTTGATTCCCTTTTCACAATATGCTGTTAACAACATTAACATGCTCCCTAACATGTTATTACAAAAGTTCTAACATTGAACAACAGCTCACATAACAGTTGATGTTCGTCAAAGGCCTAACAGCCTGCCTGCATTCTTGCCAGTCACCCTCAAACTGTTAACATCGCTGTGGATTTTGTTTTATGGTCACTAGCAAAGACACCAATCATTTGTTTCGCTACAGCTATGGTTTCCACATGCGTCTATGTTTAGTTGGAACGTGTGTTATTAACATCTTGCAGGGGCACCCATTGGGCTGTGGCATTTTTGGAGCGGAACATTTCCTCAAAGAATAGTTTCTCTTCAGGGCGTACATCGGGACCACTGCCTAGGATGGCACGTCCCAAAACTTCATTGGAGCCTAAAAAGCATAGAACAAAAAAAAAGGAATTAAAAAAATTTTACTCATTATATAAAAAGAAGTCTATATATAAAGATTTGTGTCAAAGTTATACTACTGAGTTTTATACCCTCCCCCATAGGATAGGGGTATACTAATTTCGTCATGCTGTTTGTAAAACCTCGAGATATGTGTCCGAGACCCCATGAAGTATAAATATTCTTGATATTCATGACATATAAAATCGAACTAGCCATGTCCCTCCGTCCGTCCGTCTGTCTGTCAAAAGCACGCTAACTTTCGAAAGAGTAAAGCCATCCGCTTGAAATTTTACAAAAATAATTTTTATAAGTGTAGGTCGGTTGGGATTGTAAATAAGCCAAATCGGTCCATGTTTTGATATAGCTGCCATATAAACCGATTTTGGGTCTTGACTTCTTGAGCCTCTAGAGGGCGTAATTCTCGTCCGATTTGATTGAAATTTTGCAAATGGTGTTTTGGTATCACTTCCAACAACTGCGTTAAGAATGATTCAAATCGGTTCATAATCTGGTATAGCTGCCATATAAACTAATCTTAGGTCTTGACTTCTTGAGCCTCTAGAGGGCGCAATTCACGTCCGATTTTACTGAAATTTTGCACATGGTGTTTTGATATCACTTCTAACAACTGTGTTAAGAATGATTCAAATCGGTTCATAATCTGATATAGCTGCCATATAAACCGATCTTGGGTCTTGACTTCTTGAGCCTCTAGAGGGCGCAATTCTCGTCCGATTTGACAGAAATTGTCCACGTAGTGTTTTGGTATCACTTCCAACAACGGTGCTATGTATGTTTCAAATCGGTTCATGTTTTGATATAGCTGCCTTATAAACCGATCTTGAGTCTAGATTTCTTGAACCTCTAGAGGGCGCAATTATCGTCCGATTTGACTGAAATTTTCCACTTTGTGTTTTGGTATCATTTCCAACAACTGTGTTAAGAATGATTCAAATCGGTTCATAATCTGGTATATCTGCCATATAAACCGATCTTGTGTCTTGATTTCTTGAACCTCTAGAGGGGGCAATTCTCATCCGATTTGGCTGAAATTTGGTACAACGGCTTCCCTCATGACCTTCAACATACGTGTCCATTACGGTCTGAATCGGTCAATAGCTTGATACAGCTCCCATATAAACCTATCTCCCGATTTTGATTCTTGAGCCCCTACCAAGCGCAATTCTTATCCGAATGAATTGAAATATTACGCAATGACTTCTACCATGTTCAGCATTCATTTATGGTCTGAATCGGACAATAACTTGATATAGCTCCAATTGTAAAACAGTTCTTATTTAATATTCTTTGTTTGCCAAAAAAGAGATACCGCGCGTAGAACTCGACAAATGCGATCCATGGTGGAGGGTATATTAGATTCGGCCCGGCCGAACTAAGCACTCTTTTACTTGTTTTGGTTTAGTTTCCCTTAGCTTATCACTTACCCAGTAATCCATCATGCACCACTGTCAATTCCAAAGTGGCATTCTTCAAAGCCTCCTTATTGACATCAAATGTCAATGCCTCATTATAAACAGGGTTTATGGTGTTTCTTATAACTCCTGTTTTGCGTTTCTTGTTCTTCTTTCCCGGTACCATTAATACCACTTTGATATAGGGATCCGATGAATTGCGAGAATCATCGACTATTCTCAAATTTCTGGCTTTTATAAGAACCACTGTCAATCGTTCAGCGGAGGGCAAATAGGCCAAGGTCATCATTACATCGCCCAAATCAACTTTCATGTCCTGAAACATGAATTGACGACATAGGTTAACACTTTCTATGGAACAATTTGTTGATTCATTCTCTTACCTGTTCAGCGCATGCCCCTAATGGGGTCCAGAATTTCTCCTTCTTAGTCAAATCTAAATCAGCCAAAGGTATTTGGGCTCCTCCGATGCACACATGTCGAGAGTATGCATCGAAATCATATATCAAAATTTCAATTACCCGTTTGGCAATTGAGATGGGGCTTTCTTCGAAAACAAAATCTTCATCGAATACTGGAAAAAAGAAAAAAAAACAAACAAAATGTTCCAATTAATTTTCAATCCAAATCCAAAAAATAGAATTATTGTAAATTTCCAATCGATATGGATTTTGCCATCCTCAGAGATGGCGTTAATCTTCCTCTTCCAATACTGGCTGTAACCTAACCTTGCTGATTGTCAGTCATAATGCCCGACTTAATCAGTAAAGATATTCACGCTCAGCCTGCTCGCATTTTGACCGTACCAATTCAACCATTCGGTGATCGCCCGGATTTCCGCTTGCAGGACAGTGTTATGGTTAAGCAGACGGAAACAGAATGAGGGTTTGGCAGCGGCAGCCCGCTGTCACGAAATACGTGAACAGTCAAGCGGCGCTAAAGGCTCTGGCCTTTTATCCAGATTGATTGATGATTCCAGGTTTTATACGATGCACAAGAAGTCCCTCACCAGCTACGAGTATATGGATGGCTTGTCAGGCGACTCCATTGCACCACATGGTGTACTAAATGCCATTTTGTTGAGACCCGTCATATCATTGAGATCAGATAAACTCTCCACAATTATCTCCATTAACCGATCATCATACTTAACAACCTCTGAACGCAGTACATATATCAATCAGAAGAATACTGATGGAGACGTCTTCAGAGAGTACACCAATCACGCTTTGGAGCCATCGCTTTCCTCAAATGTGCATTTTGTTGTGGTGAAGAAATTTCGAATAACCCAATTTACCGGCACAGAAAAGCACGCTTACTTTCGAAAGAGTAGAGCTAGCCGCTTGAAATTTTGCACAAATACTTCTTATTAGTGTAGGTCAGTTGGGATTGTAAATGGGCTATTTCGGTCCACGTTTTGATATGGCTGCCATATAAACCGATCTGGGATCTTGACTTCTTGAGCCGCTAGATGGCACAGTTCTTATCCGATTTGGCTGAAATTTTGCACGGGGTGTTTTGTTATGACTTCCAACAACTGTGCTAAGAATAGTTCAAATCGGTCGATAATCTGATATAGCTGCCATATAAACCGATCTGGGGTCTTGACTTCTTGAGCTGAATTTGGCTGAAATTTTGCGCGGGGTGTTTTGTTATGACTTTGAACAACTGTGCTGAGAATAGTTCAAATCGGTCCATAACCTGATGTAGCTGCCATATAAACCGATCTGGCGTCTTGACTTCTTGAGCCGCTGGAGGGCACAGTTCTTTTCCGATTTGGCTGAAATTTTGCACGAGGTGTTTTGCTATGACTTTCAACAACTGTCTCAAGAATGGTTCAAATCGGTTAATAACCTAATATAGCTGCCATATAAACCGATCTGGGGTCTTGACTTCTTGAGCCGCTGGAGGGCACAGTTCTTATCCGATTTGGATGAAATATTGCGTGACCTGTTGTGTTATGACTTTCAACAACTGTATCAAGAATTGTTCAAATCGGTTAATAACCTGATATAGCTGCCATATAAACCAATCTGGGGTCTTGACTTCTTGAGCCTCTAGAGGACGCAATTATCATCCGATTTGGCTGAAATTGTGCACGAGGTGTTTTGTTATGACTTTCAACAACTGTACTAAGAATAGTTCAAATGTGTCCATAACCCGATATAGCTGCCATATAAACCGATCTGGGGTCTTGACTTCTTGAGCCACTAGAGGACGCAATTATTATCCGATTGCACTGAAATTTTGCATGAGGTGTTTTGTTATAACTTTCAATAACTGTGCTAAGAATAGTTCAAATATGGAATCTTGACTTCTTGAGCCTCTAAAGAGCGCAAGTATTATCCGATTTGGGTGAAATTTTGTACAACGGCTTCTCTCATGACCTTTAACATATGTGTCGGATATGCCATGAATCGATTTATAGCCTAATACAGCTCCCCTATAAACCGATCTCCCTATTTTACTTCTTCAGCACCTAAAGTGCGCAATTCTTGCTAGATTTGGCTGAAATTTTACACAATGACTTCTACAATGTTCGCCAATATTCAGTTCAATTATGGTCCGAAATGAACCATAACTTGTTTTTTTTATTCTATCGGTCTGTTCATCGGTGGCAGCGCAGCAGCCATCGAAATCATCGTCTGGTGAATTACATGCTCATAGAGAAGTCAGGTTGGATTTTCATGCCATAGAGCGCTATAGGAGTGTTCCTGTAGATCAGGAATTGTATAAGGCAGTGTAAATGCCTGACATGCAGCTCTTGGCGACCAACTGCGCCTGAGGAGGTTTGCCTCGGCACACCAGAGTTGTTCTGGATCAACTACCAGAATTTGCAATTGAATTTACAATCGATATAGGAGTGGTTATAGAGAAGTTATGATAAAGTTGTGTCAACGTTTTCGAAGATCTAAGGGTGATCGAAACAGGAGATCTCAAAAAAGGTTATCTTGTGATACAATAACTTTTATCAGATGACTTCCGATAATAAATGATCCCTTTTCTGTAGTGGTGATAGGTGTACAGTTTAGGGTTAAGTTAGGTTAGAGTGATAGTCTTTTTAACAAATCGGCTACCGGGGCACTCTCCCAGGAACAGTTTAAAGATTATTGAAATGTTGAAATTCTCCTTTGTAAAATTCGAATATGCCTTTCACTTACCCGGACACAAGGTCTTCTTGTGTATTCTTGTTTGCCAGAAATTCTTCTTCTCCGGCAATAATCTGATCTTGGCATAAGGATCAGCAGTGCCACTCAAATGGCGGGAATGCAGATCTTGGGCCTAATGAAAATAACAAAAAGATAATAACTTAAATTTAAAAAAACCAACACACTTTTTACTCACCTCAATCAAGCGAACAGACAAAATTCCAGCATGTGGATCATACATTATGCTAACATGAATACTGCCCTTCATCTCTTCATTTGTGGTCTTTGTGCTGTCTTTTTGCAAGGATTTCTAGAGAAAAAATTAACACCCTATTAATATGATCTCCTTATTCATTACATCTACTAAGCTCTTACTGTTCTATATAAGGACATATCGATTTTCGTATGATCCAGTTTGGCATTCATCGATGAAACCTTGGGTCTGGTGGGTCCCATGGCTAGCACTACATGTTTTTCATTTCGTGCTATGGGCACTGAAGTGCATGATGTTATGGAGAAAGTATTCGATTTCATGCTACCCGTTGGCGAGGTGGGTGTTGAAGGTGGCGATTCGTCGGCAGAGGTTGAGACCTGCTGCTGTATTGTCTTTGACGGTGGTGGAATCCAAAATGAAGTATCATCTGTATTTATTGATGAGGGTGTAACATTACCCTTACCACCCCCTCCTCCGCCTACGCCTCCAGCTAGGGAACGTGAACATTCGCTGATATTATCCACATTATAACCAGAAGCTGCGGCCACCAATGCATCTCGACACTGCTCTTCATCATCTTTGGGATTTGCCGACTCGAGAAGGGTCTTCTCGAACCAATTTAAACGATAACGTCTGGAACATGTGGCATAGAGACCAAAACCCATGACTGAAACCACTAAAAAGGATAGTGATGCATAAACGCCCACTTGAGCCAATGAGATGTCCTCTTCACGTATAACAATATCCATGGTGGTGAGTTTGTTGGAGTACTTGTGTGATTAGTTAGGATGAAACCTGTAAAATGAAGGGAACAGATATATGAAATGAATTTGTGGATTCTATAGGGGTTGTTGTCTAGAATATTTATATTGGTGTTTATACAGTACACGTATGTATAAAACAAATGTTATGCGAATTACATTTTGAAATGTTTTCATAAATCAACCGCTAGATGGCCAAAATTGTTGGCAAATTCTTTAATAAATGTCGTTACCATAAATAAGGATTGTTATAGTTGAAATGGTGTGTGTGTTTTTGCATTTAAAAAACTGTGCAAATTTGCATAAATTTTCAATGGAAGTCGTTCGCGTACTTTATTAACCAGCTGAAGAGAGCGCGAAGAAAGCAATTTTTGACAGTTCGTAAATTAAGAACCTGCAAATTTTTGCTGGGAGCTTATGTGCCAACACATTTTCAACTTTGAACAGATGTTTTTTGACCGTTCATAAATTGAGAACCTGCAAATTTCTGCTGAAAGTTTTTGTGCCAACACAATTTTCAACTTTGAACAGATGTTTTATGAAGCTCAGCTGTTTTATAATAATACAAGAAAGTCTATATATATATATAAAAGAGATGCGCGAGAGACAGATTGCCGACTGACGGACTGACTAAATGATCATCGCCCAGCCCAAACGGCTAAATCTTGAATCAAAGAATTTTGAACGAATGTTGGTGTCGGGTCATAGGTACGGGATAAGGCTGGATTTGGTGATATTCGTACGTTTAGGTACTAAAAAGCACCAAATAGTATAAAATGGTAAATATTTGCCAGCGCGAAAGGAAAGGGCTAGAAATGAACTCAAATTAAAGAGCGTCTCGAAGAAATAAGGTTTAGAATTTTTTTTTTTGGAAAAGTGGGGCAAATAGTACATTGGTACTTTTTTCAAAATTGAGCTAAAGCTCTGAATTTACTTGCGTACACCACGGCAACCTTAATTGGGTGATTATAAGAGTTTTTGGAAATTTGTACATTTTGGTACTAAAAAAGTACCAAAAAGGTACGACAATGGGTAAACTTTGTACAGGGCGGATGGATAGAGGTAGAATATTGAAAATTTACTTAAAAGACATGTGGAGCAAAATGATGAGGGTGAAAAGAAAAAATGGAAAATTAGTACTGGTGACGGGAGAAAATGTACGTTTAGTACCGCAATTGGTACCATTTGGTACTTTCTTTACAGATGGAGCTAGAGGTTTGAAATTTGGCACGTAGGTAGAAAATATATAATGGGTGACTAAATGATCTATTCAAAATTCGTACAATTTAGTACCAAAATTGGAACCATTTGGTACTTTCTTTACAGATAAATGATCTATTCACCATTCGCACATTTTGTTACCAAAATTGGTACTAATTGGTACTTTCGTTATAGATGGAGTTAAAGGTCTGAAATTTGCATGTAATTACAACTAAGAAATAAATGGTGGATGACTTAATGATCTATTCAAAATTCCTACATTTTGGTACCATTTTGTAATTTCGGTTCAGATTCTTTCGTAAATTTTGGTACCATTTGGAACTTTCCATTTAGATGGAGCTAGAGATCTGAAATTTGGCAAGTAGGTACAACTGAGAAATATATGAGGGGTGAATAAATGGCTTGTTCACCATTCGCACATTTTGGTACCAAAATTGTTGCAATTTGGTACTTTCTTTATAGATGGAGCTAGAGGTTTGAAATTTGCATGTAGCTACAACTGAGTAATAAATGATTGATGACTAAATCATCTACTCAAAATTCCTACATTTTGGTACCATTTTATAATTTCGGTTCAGATTCTTTCGTAAATTTTAGTACCATTTGGTACTTTCTTTATAGATGGAGCTAGAGGTCTGAAATTTGGCAACTAGGTACAACTAAGAAATTTATGATGGGTGACTAAATGATACGTTCACCATTCGCACATTTTGGTACCAAAATTGGTACCATTTGGGGCTTTCTTCATAGATAGAGCCAGAGGCATGTAGGTTCAACTAAGAAATGCATGATTGGTAACTTAACGATCAATTTAAAATTCATATATTTTGGTACCAAAATTGGTACCATTTGGTACTTTTTTACAGATGGAGCTAGAGGTTTGAAATTTGGCATACAGTTACAACTAGGAAAAATATGGTGAGTGACTAAATAATCTATTCACAAATCGCATATTTTGGTACCATTAGGTACTTTTTTTACAGATGGAGCTAGAGGTTTGAAATTTGGCATACAGTTACAACTAGGAAAAATATGGTGATTGACTAAATAATCTATTCACAAATCGCATATTTTGGTACGATTTGGTACTTCCTTTGCAGGTGGAGCTAGAGGTCTGAAATTTGACATGTAGGTACCAGAAGGAAATATATAATGGGTGACTAAACGATCCATTCAAAATTCGTACATTTTGGTACCAAAAAGTACCAAAATTTATTTTCGCCTCCAGCGAACGGGAACAGCTAAAATTAAGCTTTTGGACTAACATTATCACAGTCTTGACAACAATATGACATGTGGGAGAAAACGTTCTAATTGTGCTGTAATTGGTAGCTTGAAAGAATATATTGGGCAACTAGAAGATATTTTTATACCTTCCACCATAGGAATGGGGTATACTAATTTCGTCATTCTGTTTGTAACACCTCGAAATATGCGAGAGATTATGAGACCCCATAGAGTATATATTGGGTTGTAATTGCGGATTCTTTAAAAGAAAGTAAATGCATTTTTAATAAAACTTAGAATGAACTTTAATCAAATATACTTTTTTTACACTTTTTTTCTAAAGCAAGCTAAAAGTAACAGCTGATAACTGACAGAAGAAAGAATGCAATTACAGAGTCACAAGCTGTGAAAAAATTTGTCAACGCCGACTATATGAAAAATCCGCAATTATTTTTTGGGCAACCCAATATATTCTTGATCGTCGTGACATTTTTTGTCGATCTAACCATGTCCGTCCGTCCGTCTATCTGTCAAGAGCACGCTAACTTTCGAAGAAGTTAAGCTAGCCACTTGAAATTTTGCACAAATACTTCCTATTTGTGTAGGTCGGTTGGGATTGTAAATGGGCCATATAGGTCCATGTTTTGATATAGATGCGATATAAACCGATCTTTGATCTTTACTTTTTGAGCCACTGGAGGGCATAATTCTCATCCGATTTAGCTGAAATTTTGCATGAGGTGTTTTATTATGACTTCCAACCACTGAGTATGGTTGAAATCGGTCCATAACCGGATATAGCTGTCATATAAACCTATCAGGGGTGTTGAATTTTAGAGCGTCTAGAGAGCGCAATATCTATCCGATTTGGCTGAAATTTTGCACAACGTTTTTTGGTATGACTTCCAAAAACTCTGCTAAGTATGGTGCAAATAGGTCAATCACCTGATATAGCTGCCGTATAAAACGATCTTGAATCTTGACTTCTTAAGACACTAGAGGGCGCAATTCTTATTCGATTTAACTGAAATTTCACATGGCGTGTTTTGTTATGTTATGTTCAATAACTGTGCCAAATATGGTTCAAATCGATTCATAAACTGATATAGCTGCCATATAAACCAATCTAGGATCTTGGCTTCTTGAGCCTCCAGAGGGCGTAATTACTATACGATTTGGCTGAAATTTTGTACAACGGCTTTTACCGTGATCTTTAAAATACGTGTTAAATATTGTTCGAATCGGTCTATACCCGATACAGTTCTTATGTAAACCAATCTCTCCATTTTACATCTTGAACCCCTTAAGGGCGCATATTTTCCTCGAATTGATTGAAATTTTACACAATGACTTTTACTATGGTCTCCAACAATTAAGTCAATTATAACTTGATATAGCTCCAATATTATGGCAATTCTTTTCTTTTATCCTTTGTTTTCCTAAAAATAGATATCGGGAAAAAAAACTCTACAAATGCGATCTATGGTGGAGGGTATATAAGATTGGGCCCGGCCGAACTCAGCACGCTTTTACTTGTTTCTCATCAATTCATACATCTGAGGTTCAATGAAACGGCAATTGGTAAGCCCTCTTAAGCCACTATAATCGGATTTCTTCTGATTTATATATGTACGTCAGGTGTTAAGAAGCTACAGGGTAGAATGGTTAATTAATGGAGTGAATTAGGGGCACATTTTCTCATACCAATGCTTTCATTATTTCTTATATGCAAAAAGACAAGGCGTTGCATTTTGGTATTTTGCATGATCACTATAGCTTCGAATGCGATTTTGATGGAACTTTCAGAAAATGTGAAGTTCAGACTCTGATGAAAATAATGTACAAAAGTTTTTTATATTTGAAGTGTGGCCGATCCTTCCCCTCACCAAAATTTTCTAAATCTAAAGATCTCGGAGATCAGATGTGCGATCCGCAAACAAATTTTTGGGTCATATAACCCAATCTCTATTTCACATCTAGAGAATTCAGGAGGTGCTAACCTTCTTCGATTTAGCTCCAATGTTGTATTGTACAAGGAGTTCTATCATGACCTCAAACTATCA
This sequence comes from Stomoxys calcitrans, assembly GCF_963082655.1. Lineage (NCBI taxonomy): Eukaryota > Metazoa > Arthropoda > Insecta > Diptera > Muscidae > Stomoxys > Stomoxys calcitrans. The sequence continues at coordinate 20,437,723 of NC_081554.1, read as the reverse complement.
TGCCAAATAAGGTTAAAAGGATACCTACATATAAACGGATCTCCAGACGATAATTTTTGAAAATCTTGAGGTACAATCTGCTTCACTATGAATAAAGTTTTAAATTCTGTTTAAGTTTTTAATCTAAAGTCCTGTTTTCTTATTTTATTTTGCAGTCCTTGAGTGCTATATTTGATGACTTCGTTCGTTCGTTCATTTTTAAATCTCCAAAGCATACCATATTAATACCCTCATATACAGGCCTCTTATGTTTACATGCCTGTTCAACAATTTCATTTTAATCGGGTATTTTAGACCAACACATTCCACACAACCAACTGAGCTGTGCGTTCGAAAAAAAGTATTTATCGAGGAATCTAACCATGACCCATCAACACCTCCCTTCCCTTGTCATTGAAAGTTTCTGGGGGAAAACAATGAAAGAGGTCTAGCAAGCATTGAAGCATAAAACCATTTCGCATCCATGTCAGCCCATAGTCAGCCCATACCAACTACGCCACCTACAGTTTCTACTTCAAGCAACATTTAATTTTAGATCGTTTCAGGCGGCGTAGGCTGCTGCCTGTATTTTTTTTTAATCCTTTGGCTTAGTGGTTTAATTGTAACTTTTTTTTGGTTTTGGAGAAACAGCAATCAATTTCCCACACTCTGTCACAAAGAAGATGATGGTGATGTGAATGGTTTGAATGATGGCCCTAGCTCTATATGGGAACTGAATTTCAGCTTTAATGCAATGCAATTGCCAAAGATAATAGTCTACCAAACGGAGATGATAGAATGGTGGAGAAATGGACATCCTGATGTAAAAAGCAACTATGATGGGATTGTAATTTATTTCCTTTATGTTTTGTGAATGTCATATTGGTTTTTTGATTTCAGTTACATGCCATAAATAGGCGAAAGACTATGGTTTTTAGAGGCTTCAGGTAAAGTAAAATGGGGGAATGGCATATGGGGGCTATACTTAGTATTTTATACAAAACCAGATGGTCAGGGCCCGCTCCGCTAAGCCTTCTTTTACTCTCTTATTTTATCTGAGCCCTATACGGTCACGTCAGGAAATAAGTCCTGTTTGGGGGTGCTGGTACGGCCTTTCAGATTTTTCGCGCCAATGTGGATATTATGTTGTTGCTCTTCTCCCCCTTTGGTGCCTTATGTTGCTATGGTCGGTAAATATATTCGGTATGGGGAACACACAAATAAACAAACAAACCTACAAACAAATACAAATTGATTTTTTATATGTTTACTAGCTGACCCAGGCCCGCTCCGCTGCGCCTTCTTTCACTTTATATGGAACAAAAGTTGCCTTGGAATATTTAATTTCGAAGATTTTTTAGTGAAATACCATGCTAACTTGACTAAGAGTTTAATAATATAAGTGCCTTTATCTGAATCCCATATGATCTTTATTTGTCTACGAATTTAAGTTTGGATGTAAGGCGTACTCCATTCTTAAAATACTTCATTTCAGCCCGATATTCTCATGATTTCTGATTTAGTAGTGTTTTCGGGGGAGAGGTGGTCCCCCAGATACTTGGCCCTGAAAAAATATCAGCATCGTGCTCTTCTCTCAAATGCCATTTATTTAAACCCCATATTGCCATTGGCTTAAGAGGAGTTTACAGGATGAGGCGTCTCCCAAACACATGGCCCCAAAATAGGTTATCAAATTCGTTTCCAAATCTCAAATATCTTTCATTTGAGCCACATATTGGCATGGTCGAAAAATGTTTTCCCTTGGGGATGGGCGGCCACACAGTGAGTTGGCCTTGAAAATTTGTATCGGATTCGTGGTCCATTTTAAAAACCCTCTTATTTGAGCCTCATATTGCAATAGTCAGAAAATACTTACTATTTGGGTGGTGTTGTGGGGGTGCCGTGGCCCCATAGACACTTTTCCCGAATATTGATATCAAATTCGTTCTTCACTCCCAAAGACCTTTCATTTGAGCCCTATATTGCTATGGTCGTAAATTTGTCCCCTTCGGGGATGTGTTTGGTGAGAGACGGCCCCCCAAACACTTGGTCCCATATTTGGATATCAGCTTCGTATTCTATATTCAAATACCTTTTATTGAAGCCCCATGTTCCCATGGCCAGTAAATAAGTCCAGTTTGGGGGGTGTTTTGGGGATGGGGTGGATCCCCAGAAACGTGGTCCTACATTTCGATATCAGATTCGTATTCTTCTCGCAAATACCTTTCATTTGAGTCCCATATTGCCATGGTCGGTAAATATGTCCGATTTAGGGGTGTTTTGGGGCTGGGGTGGTCCCTTTAGCACTTGGTCCGAAAATTGGATATCAGATACGTTTTCTTATCCTAAATACCTTTCATTTGAGTCCCATATTGTCGTGATTGGTCTAAATATATGTTTGTTAGGTTTTAGGGTGGGGCAGCCCCCCTAGGTACCCCATCCGAAATTTGGAAACCAAATTTTTATTTTTGGGGTACTATATGAGAGCACACAAAATTTCGCTTAAATCGCACCACCCATCTCCGCGATCTGGCTATTCTGAAAATTAGGGTGAGGGGGAGGGTCCGCCCCCCCCTTCAGATATCAAAAAATGTAGTACCCTATTTTCACCACGGGGTCATTGTGCACCATCTGTGAAAATTTCAACAAAATCGGTTCAGCCGTTTCTGAGTCTATAAGAAACACACACATACAAACAAACAAACAAACACAAATTGATTTTTATATATAAGATTTGGCTGGTGGGTTTGGAGGTGGGGCGGCCCCCTAGATAACCCACCCTAAATAAGGATACAAAAAAAAGTTAATATAAACAAACCAAATTTCGCTTAAATCGCCCCACTTATCTCCGAGATCTGGCGTTTTTGAAAATAGGGTAAGGGGAGGGTCCGCCCATTAAAGTTTGGAGTAGCCAAACTCTTTGCCTCGAAAATGGATATCAGATTCTTACTCCACTCCTAAAAGCCACATTGGAGCTACATATTGCTGTATTCGGTATATACAATATGTGTGCTTTAGAGGGAGTTTATGAGGTAAGGCCTCCCTGAAACATTTGGCCATGAAACAGATACAGATTTGAGCAATTTTTTGCCGTAATCCGCAAATATGTCTAGTTTGAGGGGTATGCAGATTGGGGCGGCCACTCACGTACTTAGGTGCATACCTCTCAAACTAGACATATTTGTGGATTCCGGCAAAAAAAGAAAAAATATTACTCTACTCTTAAATTTCTTTAATTTAAACCTCTGTCCCCATTGGTTTAGGGGAGTTTATGGGGTGACACGACCCCCAAACATTTGGCCTCAAAATTGGATATCAAATTCATTCTCTAATATCAAATACCTATTTTTTATCGCCATAGTAGGCAACCATGACCGGTTTGAAGGGAGTTTAGAGGCAGCATCGTGCTAGAGCACGGTTTTGTTTGAGCCCCATAATGTCCAGGAAGGAGGCTATCAAAATATTTAGGCCTATGGGTCTCGTTCAGATTTTACACTAATTAATTTTTTGTATTGGTTATCTACATTCAAAATCTTATTTCAAAGCGACCACTTGGGATACCAAATTTTTAAAAATTGGCAGGTCCTCCCGTGTCCATCCCAATTTGAGGGTAAAAAGTGTACTCTACTATCAAAGATCTTTTATTTCTGTCCTATTCTATCCTGATCGACCTTCATATATTATTTCATATTTTATTTTAAAATGCTTTTTTTTTGGGTAGGAAAGGGGGAAGGGGATTGCCCTCTGACACGTCCCTTCGTTTGAGTACGATATATTCTCGGTCATCCTACATGACAGTTTGGAGTTGCATTTATTGGGAGGAGAGGATCGCTCTCCCGGACGCTAAGAACTAAACAACAATTTATTTTAGACTTTTATTGTCGCGATCTATTGTCCTGCGGAACGGAAGGACATGACCCAGATACTTTAATCCCTATACCAACATTAGTTTCGAAATATATTGTCATAGACTTTTCTTTTAATTGACATACTATCCCGATCGAATTACACGTCCTATTGAAGGGTATTTAGACTCTGTCCTAATTGCGTATACCAAATTCGTAGTCAAATCGCAAAGAATTTTTATTCGATACCCATTTTGTGACGTTAGACATTTGTGCCCGTTTTCATGAATTTTGGGGTTGGGGTGCCCCGTAGACACCTTGGACCAAATTCTTATAACAGATGTGTTCTCAGCTTCCAAATATCTTTCATTTGATACCTATATTGTCCCAATCGGTAAATATGTTCTGTTGAGGGGTTTTTGGGGGGGGGTGAGGAGGCGCCTTAGACACCAATGAATAATTTTTTATATCAGCATTGGAAACTACCTTTAAATATCTTTAATTTGATATCCGTATTGTCCCAATCGCTAAATTTGTCCTGCTGGGGGGTTTTGGAAGGTGGGGTGGTGATTTTGGGAATGGAGAAACTTAGGGTAAAATTTTGATGCCAAGTTCGTACTAAGACCGATCTCTCGGTCTTAGGTTTTGAGGCCATAAAAAGCGCATTTATTGTCCGATGTCGCCGAAATTTGGGACAGTGAGTTGTGTTAGGCCCTTCGACATCCTTCCTTAATTTCACTCAGAGCGGTTAAAATTTGGATATAGCTGCCATATAGACCAATATCTCGATTTAATGTTTTGGGCCCATAAAAGGCGCATTTATTGTCCGATGTTACCGAAATTTGGGACAGAGAGTTAAGTTAAGCCCCTCCACATATATCTGCAATTTGGTCTAGATCGATCAAGATTTGTATAAAGATGCCATATAGACAGATATTTCTATTTAAAGTCTTGGCCCTATAGAGGGCGCATTTATAATCCGATTTAACTGAAATTTAACACATTGACTTATGTTAGGCTTTTCGACATCCATGTTGTATATGGTTCAGATCGGTTTATTTTTGCATATAGCTACTAAAAACACCAATATTTTGTTATACACAATTAAACAATGAATTGTACTTATAAGTAATTGGTCTAAATCGGAACATATTTCGATGTAACTGCTATGGGACATAAGGTATGCAGTTTTCACCGCATTTTGTTGAAAGGTGGTTTACATATATACCCGAGGTGGTGAGTATCCAATATTCGGCCGGGCCGAACTTAACACTTTTTTTACTTTTTAATAGGGGGAGATAGAATAGGGGGAGGGGCTAACCTCTATAATTTTGGCAAATACTACGGATTTTTGAGGTTCAATAAATCAAATCAGGAAATCCATTTATATGATGAAAAGCGATTTATAAATGTATGCAAGTTTCGGCCTGAATTAAGTTCATGTGTTCTTACTTGTTTTTCACCCACTCCTCAATAAATAATTCCCAGAACACTTTTTATAAAAACTTAGTTAATCTTAAGTCACATTGTATACTCGCATCTTTCACAGTGGCAACTTTCTCAAGTACATTTCCACATCAAATTTAAAGAAAATGTCTTCTACCATATACACTTAGTATTTCTTAGAATTCATTAGCGTTTCCATGGAATCCCAGCCTCGGTGAATTATAACCGTAGGAGTCAATCTTCTCAACTTTAATGGACGTATCATCGTTGTTGTGAATTTGAATGAACTCTTCTGTTTTTTTTTTTCTGTTATCCTTTAACGTCTGCCAGCATGGCGCCAGTCACTTGGTCGCCCTATGCATGGAAATTCTGCAGCATTTTAAACATCTGCCAAGGTTGGAATAAACAAATCTGTTGTACATATTGATTGAAGTTAATCATTTGCATATTCTTTTACAGCTCAACAAAATGCAGGCTGAATTTTGTAACACGCAAAGCCTTTAGGTTGATTTGCTTATATTGCTCTTGACAACAAACATTTTAAAGGGGAATTTTAATTTAATTTCTAACCTCTTCAATGAGAATTCTTTAAAAAGCTAAAAAAGTTGCGCATGGCGTATTATGTGATGACAACAAGAATATTGAGAAGGCGTCTGATATATTTGAATTACTCAGAATATTCACGAAATTTGACCCTAATGAAGCAGGTGTTAAGTGATTAAAAGATTTTTTTTGGAGTTTAAAGCTTTAAGAAACCTTTGGGCATTACTTACTTTAATTGGCTATGACAGAACATGTGTTGCACTAGCCGAACGTAGAATAGCGTTCCAAGCGCCTCGATCTTCTGCGCTCATTCTCTGACTCCAAGTTTCGAGGTGTATCCCACAACTTGATCTTTCCGTCGGGCTTTTCTTTTTCCCGGTTTGCGTCTACCACCGTGTTTGCTTTCAAAAGACTTATTTGCTGGAGCATCTTTAACCATTCTGACAACATGACCTACCTCTCCTTCATCTGGCGCGTCGCTACTGATTGCTGGGTTGCTCTATATGCCGCATTCTTGGCTTCAGTAGCATCTCGACACTCTTGGTCGTACCATGGGTTTCTTGGAGGAGGCTTCTGGTAGCCAAGTACGGATTTCGCGGCATTTTCCATGTAGAGGGCAATAGTTTGCCACTGCGCCATTATATCATTGGAACAAGGAATGCTTTCATCAAGCAGTTGAGTCAGTCGAGTGGAGTATCCCATTGTCATCTGTTGTGTTTGGAGCTTTTCAATGTCCAACTTCCGTGCAGTGTCAGATAGTATTTTTCTCGCCATATTCAAACCAGTGCGAACCTTTGCTGCAACAAGGTAATGATCCCTATCTATATTCGCGAATTCTATCAGCCTCCGTTTTTACTATTCCTTTGTTTTTCATAGTAGTTCTTATAGTTTTCCGGGGGCGGGTTACTGGCCCACCACCCCAACCGCATGGGTTTTATCGGATTGCACATGTGTCCTTCAGTCGCCCCTTACCTTGGAACAGACGCTGTTGTTGGCCATTGATTATTTGAAGGCGCCAATAACTCGCCTTGTCATCTCAGGTGTCATTGGCACTCAGTATTTAATTAAGAGCCAGCGCCACCTGACTCCTCACTGAGACTCTCCTCTCGAAAATCGCTGACTGCCGAGCCGCATTTGCAGCTACTGCGCATAAAAACGGAGCTTTCCACCATCCGCAAACCTGTGGAGGCGCCCGGTAGTTTCCAGCTAAGCTTCCCGTGGTAACGATGGACACCACACAAGTCGGAGCTCAAAGTTCCAGCCTGTGCGGTGCTCAAAGTTATTTCGTGTCAGCCGGGAAGCTTAGCTGTTCCCTACTGTTCGTACTCTACATTCAAAGATCATACATCTAACACGGAAGGCCCTGGTATTTCCATGTGGTAACATAAAATTGTATGCAGTTTTCTAACTGTAAAACTGCAACGGTTTGTCGTTATTGTAAAAATATGTATGTTTCTGAAGTGTCTGAGTGTCAGTCAAGTGATTGGTTCTCATACAAAATTGAAAAATTGGCAAGTGTTTATCGGTAATCTATCTGTCCTAAAGCATGCTAACTTACGAACGAGTAAAGCTAACTTCTTAAAATTTTGCACTAGAACTTCTCATAGATGTAGGTCGGTTGGGATTGAAAATGGACGAAATCGGTCTACGTTTAGATATAGGCACTATTATAACCGATCTTCGGACTTAACTTCTTGAATCTTTGTAAGGCGCACTTTAAGTCCGATTGGGTTGAAAGTTATCACACAGTTAAGGACGTGGGGACTAAAACGCATGTAACACTGTAGAACAGCGAAACGAACAGTTGGACGACGAAAATCCTATGGGGAGATCCGGATCAAAAAAAAAAAAACGAGGATGGAGATATCACTTTGAAATTTGAAATGGTTTGAGCTGGGGTGCTAGCGAGATCGTCTGCAAAATTGTAAGGACCGGACGCCATTTGGCTGGCCCCTAACATTGGTATTTCGAAAATTTGTTGGGGCTGCTAAATTATTGTTTGTGGTCTAATTTCCAAACTTTTTTGCTGGGTAATGCACAAAAATCCCTACAAAACGTGCGCTTGAGGTGTACAATATCTTTCGGTTTCGGGGATATCCCATTCAACACATCTAAAACCCATTACCGACCCTACAAAGTATATGTATTTCTGATCGTCTTAAAAATCTAAAACGATCTAATCGCCCGTTCGTCTATCCCTCTGTCTGTGGAAATCCCGCTACAGTCTTTAAAAATGGAGATATTGAGCTGACACTATGCACAGGTTCTTTTCTTGTCTATAGGCAGGTCAAGTTCGAAGATAGGCTATATCGGACTATATCTTCATATAGCCCCATACAGAGTGATGTGCCGATTTAGGTCTTAGGACCATAAAAGCCACATTTACTACCCGATTATGCTGAAATTTAGGACAGTGAGTTGTAATAAGCCACTCGACATCTTTCTTCAACTTTGTCCAGATTTGTATATTGATGTCATATACCGATCCTAGAAGTTTGGTATTTAGAATAAAATTATGTCCCTCAAAAAAATTTATTTTGTATAAATTTTTAGCAGAATCCATGGTGGTGAGTTCCCAAGATTCTGCCCTGCCGACCTTATTAACAATATGGGTTAATAAGGTTCAATTTTTAGCGGAACCCACGGTGGTGGGTGCTCAAGATTCGGCCTTGACGAACTTTACATTTTTATACCCTCCACCATAGGATGGGGGTATACTTATTTCGCCATTCCGTTTATAAACCTCGAATATTCTTAATATTCATGGCAGTCATGGCATTTTAATTCGATATGCCCGTCTTTCCGTCCGCCTGTCGAAAGCACGCTAACTTTCAAAAGAGTAAAGGTAGGCACTTAAAATTTGAAATGGGCCTTGATTTCTGGAGCTTCTAGAGGGCGCAATTCTTATCCGATTTGGCTGAAGTTTTGCCTGAGTACATTTAAAGTATATTTTAAATCAATCCTGATATAACCGATCTCCCGATTAGACTTCTTGAGCCTCTAGATAGTACAATTGGTATCCTTTGAAATTTTACATATGTCGTTTTGATATGACTTGCAACAACTGTGCCAAGTATGACCTAAATCTGTATATAACGTAATATAGCCGCCATAAAAACCGATCTACTGATAGACTTCTTGAACTTCTAGAGAGAGCAATTCTTTCCCAATTCAGCTGAAATTTAGCATATATCGTTTTGATATGACTTTCCACAACTGTGTTAAGTATGGTCCAAATCAGTCCATATCCTGATATAGCTGCCATATAAACCGATCTCCTTATTTGATTTCTTCAGTCCTAAACGGCGGAAGGCTTATCCAATTTGACTGAAATTTTATGACTTCCAACAACTGTGCCAAGTATGATCTTAATATATTCACATATAGCTGCCATAAAAGCTGATCTCACAAATTGGTTTTTTGAGCCTCTTGAGGGGGTCAATAACTTGATTCAGCTCATATATATTTGAAAAAGTAATTCAAAGAACTTGACAAATGCTAGCCCTGGTGGAGGTGTATATAAGATTCGGCCCGACCGAACTTAGCACGCTTTTACTTGTTACTTGTTTTAAATGGTATACCTGAATGTCTCTCAGTTGTCTATTTGTCTACCTCTTCAATTTTCCCACTGTCTGTTTACTTGTCTAATTGACGATTTGTAATTGGGTTTTTATGAATGTTTGAATGTTGTCTATGGACAGATAGACAGTCCATCTGTCAATCTTTCTGTCCGCAGTTCTCTCCGCCTATTTGTATATTCGTTAATTTGACGCTTTGGTCAGCAGAAAGACTGCTTTTTTATCAGCACATTCGTGTCTAATCGTTCTTCAGTTTGTTTTTGATCGTCTGTTTATTAAACTAACTTGCAAAATAACTCTTCACCAACACTCCTTAAGAGATAATACTTTTAAAAGTTATCTGGAAACGTACTGATACTATTTGAATAAAAGTTCTACAATATGATATAAAATCCATATAAACTTCTTGTTTTCATATTTTACTCCCGGAGCCCAAAAAAAATTACACTTTTCTCTTACTCAAATGATATTTCCATGTATTTATAGCAGAACCATGGGGCGTATAATTGCCATAAAAGCGGAATATTTATAGTTACTCATACGCCATACTGAACCAACAATCTACCTAAACATTGTCAATGAGTGACCTCACTCTATGAGCAATACATGCACATAAACAATAATCAAAACAATTCCTACACAGTCACGTTTTCCATGTGTCCCATATGTCAATTAATATTTGAATGTTTCTAAAATTAGATTTCCAAGTGAACAACCCCTCCAACGCTGTGTTGGGCACTCAAAGCAAGGGGGGTCATAGAACTAATCGAATAAACCATTATTAACCTGTAATCCCCAATTCTATGGAAAAATTTAACAAGATAACGATAAAATTGCAAATTAATTGATAAACAAAATGTTTTTTTTTTTTGTTTTTTGGTTTCATGACCAACAGCTTTGTTATCTACAGTGAGATAAAAATAATAATAAAAAAAAGCCAATTCGCATGAATTAAAATAAAGCAGACGTAGACGAAGACAATGACAATGATTTTGGTGGCACTAATCAACTTTAATGATGACACAGCACATCTGGTTACTGATGGTGAGGGGCAATAAAATTTATGACCATGCTAAGTATAAAAAGAGGCGACTAAAGCGACTATTATCCCCCATCATGAGATTTTGTGGTGGTATTTTAATATTTTAACGAAAAGCAAAAACCGTCCGAATATAATAATGTGACATTAAGTATGATTTATTTGTAATACTAAACTTGTTATTCTTTTTTCGCATTCCATTTTGTCTGTTTTTTTTTTGGGAGGTTTTGTAATAAAAGGAATAATTGTCATAAAGGGTTAGATTTTTTTTTTGTGGTAGATAAGGGACAGGGAGAAAGAACAATGGGGGGTTTTATGAAAAAGAAAACAATAAAGAATACGAATCAAAAGAATATTACAATGGAAAACAATTTTATACAAAAGGACTTATCTCGAAATTGCATGCACCAATTCTAATGAAATTGTGTTTGTATCGTTTTAGTAAACCATAAACTCAAATAGGATATCTAAAATTGCGGTCAAGTAACTAAAGGGAAAGGCCACACAAAAACTACACAAAAGAATATGGTGGCAGATTGTGACAATTTGGGTTTCCAATGAAAGATACGGAGGCCACCGTAGCGCAGACGTTAGTATGTCCGCCTATGACGCCGAACGACTAGGTTCGAATCCTGGCGAGATCATCAGAAAAAATTGTCAACGGTGGTTTTTCCCTCCTAATGCAGGCAACATATGTGAGGTACTATGCCATGTAAAACTTCTCCCCAAAGAGGTGTCGCACTGCGGCACGCCGTTCGGACTCGGCTATAAAAAGGAGGTCCCTTGTCACTGAGCTTAAACTTGAATCGGACTGTACTCATTGATATGTGAGAAGTTTGCTCCTGTTCCTTAGTGGAATGTTCATGGGCAAAATTTGCAAATTTGCAATGAAAGGTATATACTCGTAGAAGTAGAAAACAACTTTGATATAAACATTTGGCTTCCAGTGTCTGTGGGCTGCCTCACCCCTTAATCCCTAAATGGACAATCAGGCCGATTGGCACAATATTGTTGGGATTTTAAATGCTCAAATGGATGATTTTTGACAGTAAAATATGAATTTGAGCCACCCTAAGTAGAAAACAAATCTGATATAAACATTTGGCTTCAAGTATCTGAGGGTCTCCCCACGCCTAAATGGTCAATTAGGACGATTGGGACAATATGGTTGCGCTTTTAAATGCTCTAATGGATGATTTTTTGACAGTAATGTATGAATCTCGGCTGCCCCAAACTCAAAAAACTTTTCAAACTGTTTTATAGGACAATAGGGCCCCTAATGAATTTAACTTAAAGGTATTTTAGAATAGAGATCGAAACTGATATTAGTATTTGGAGGAAAATGTTTGGGGAACCACACAGAACCAAATAAAATTTCTCTCCAATTGGACAAGTTGGTCGCTAATGACAATATGAGACTCAATTTAAGTGTCCAATTATCATAGTTACAAGTAAAAAGGCGTTAATTTCGGCCCGGTCGAACTCT